>NC_040022.1:1618148-1628047 GCF_000972845.2 Larimichthys crocea
GGACCGGTAGGCCTGTGTCACTCGCATTCATTCATGCTGTGTATGTTGGATTGAGCGCGTCTACTGGGGAGCGCTTGTTTGTGAAAGTCCGCTGAGACACGTTGTCCTGCTCGTTGAGAGTGATTATCTGTGGCGTTTTGGAATACTTATGGATGTGAAATAAGCGATCTGTGAAGAAACTAATTAAATGAAATCTATGCTGGGTGTATTGTTGATTCACTGCGCAAATCACTAAGTTGCTGAGCTTTTAAAAGGCAGTATGAGTAAATGAACGAGTGGAAAACAATGGGTCTGAAGCAGTGGATGTTAAACGAAAGGTCAAACTTACTGCAAAAGCCTGGGCAAGTAAACTTGAAAGTCTGCAAAATGAACGTAAAATGCATGTGAATAAAATAAAACGCTTAATACCTGTGATGAAAGAGCTTATGAAACGAAATGAAAATGCACAAGAGTTGAAATCACAGTTGCATACTCTTATCCAGCTTCTTGACACTGCTGTTAACCTGCATCAAACAATAATTCCGCTGTTACCTGAGGATGAAAAAGGTAAACAGAATGATTGGTTCTCAAGTATTGAAAAGTACAGCAATGCATTCAAGAAGGATGTGAGTCGATGGTTGGATGAAAAGGAACATGGTCACAATCCTGTTGGACAAGATTTGGTTGCAGCAACAAAGGATGTGTGTCACTTTCAAATGGACGATGCCTCACAGGCGAGCAGCACAGGAAACAGGCTCCATCACACTTCATGAAGGTTTAAAGGACGATGTAACACCAAGTGATAGCATATCAAATGTGCAAAGCAGAAGATATGCACAAAGTGCTGCAAGTGGAAAAAGCTCTGGAAGTGGTAAAAGGTCCTCTGTATCAAGCACCTCCTCTGCTCACATTATGGCAGAGGCTGATTTAGCTGCATTCATGGCACGGCAAAAACTGTTACAGGATAAACATGCACTTGAGGTGGAAGAGCAGCAAATACGGAAACGTAAGGAAAGGCTCAAGTTGGATGAAGAAATTGCTGCACACTTGGCTAAAGTGAATGTGCTAAGGGCTGCTAGCACATCTGGTTCAAAAAACACTGTAACAGACCAATCCAATGCAATGAATTCTTACCTTAAGAACGGACAAGGAAAAACAAAGTTCAATATTGAAGCTGCTCCTTTCATTCCACAGAGGCTGGAAACAGTTAAACAACAATCAAAACTGACCCATGCTGCTCACTTTCAGCCTCCTGCTTTAAAGCACCACCTACCTGAGTCCAATCTTCAGCCTAGTGCTCATAATCATCATATGCAACATGAAACCATTTTCAACACTGAAGGTTCAGTAGGCAATGGGGAGCAAAACAATGTTCTTGATATCATGAAAAGACAGAATGAAATAACAACACTGCTGGTACAGCAGCAGCAACGTTCATCCTTGCCCAAAAGAGACATTCAGGTCTTTGATGGTGATCCATTGCAGTTTCATACGTGTATGAGAGCTTTTGAAAACTGTGTTGAAAGGAAATCTGAAAGTTATAGTGATTGGCTGTACTTCCTCGAGCAATTCACCAGAGGTCGCCCAAGGGATCTTGTAAGAAGCTGCCAGCATATGGACCCAGATAGGGGCTATGCTCAGGCTAAAATCCTACTACAGGAACGTTTTGGGGATGAACAAAGAGTTGCAGGAGCCTATATGGACAAGGCGTTGTCATGGGCCCCGATTAAAGCAGAGGATGTTAAGGCGCTCCAAGACTTCAGCTTATTTCGCAAAAGCTGTTCGAATGCAATGAACGAAGTGCAGTACATGTTTGAAATGGATATGCCTGCTAATCTGCTGACAATAATAAAGAAGCTGCCTTACAAGTTAAGGGATCGATGGAGGACAACTGCTTGTGAAATACAAGAGAGGCGTAACCAAAGGGCTACATTTAATGATATTGTTCATTTCACTGAAAGGCAAGCAAGGATTCTAACAGACCCAGTGTTTGGGGACATTCAGGATGCATCACCGGCATTAAACAGAGGCATGAATCAAAAGGAAGTAGTTTTGCTACAACTGTGACTACTGTAGAAAACAATAACACAGTGACGAAGGGAAGGAGACCAGACACAATCTCATCAGACAAGAAAGTCTGTCTGTTTTGTGAGGGTGGACACGCTTTGGAGTTTTGCCATCGATTGGAAAAAAGGGCTCACACTGAGAAGATCACCTTTTTAAGGGAGAAGGGAGTGTGCTTTGGCTGTTTGTGTATAGGACACATCAGCAAGGATTGCCGAAAGCGTCTCTCATGCAAAGTGTGCAGTTTGAAACACCCCACAATGCTTCACATCCACTCAAAGGAAAGGGATCCAGTGACAGAGGGAGAACCAGGCACTGCAGTGGGCTGTGCTCTGGTATCCAGTGGGCTTACTGGGGCTGGTAATCATGACTGCAAGCTTCCCATAGTGCCAGTACAGATTAAATCAAAGAAAAGTAATCACACAGTGGTTACTTATGCCTTCTTGGATCAGGGTAGCACGGCTGTTTTCTGCACAGTTAACCTCATGAACAAGCTCAACCTCGCAGGGAAAAGGACGCAAATTCTATTACGGACAATGGGTCAAGAGAAGGTTGTTAATAGCACTGTGATTGCAGGACTGGAGGTGGCTGGCTTAGACGGGGACATACTGTGATTTGCCCAATACCTACACTCAGGAGTGTATGCCAGTTCATAGAGGAAATATTCCATGCCAAAAGGATCTTCAGAGGTGGCCTCATTTGGGAGATGTTCACTTACCTGAGATTTACTCCGAAATTGAGCTGCTGATTGGAACAAATGTACCGAAGGCACTGGAACCACTACAGGTCATCCGTAGTGTGGACGAGGGACCCTATGCCATTAAGACTATTCTGGGTTGGATTGTTAATGGACCACTAGGAGGAGCCAGTGGTGAAGGAACGGATGTTGTAACTGTTAACAGAATCTCGGTCCTGAACTTGGAGGAGCTCTGGCAGCAGCAGTTCAGAACAGATTTCCCAGAGTGCGGTCATGATGAACAACCTGGTCAGTCAAGAGATGATCAAAGGTTCATGAAGCTGGTCCAGGATTCAGCCAGGCTTGTAGATGGCCATTACCAGGTTGCATTGCCTCTGAGGAAACGTTGTGTGAACATGCCGAATAACCGGAAGATTGCAGAGCAGCGTGCCATAAACCTAAAGAGGAGGTTCAAAAGAGACTCATTTCAACAACAGTACACAGATTTTATGAATGACATGGTCTCCAAGAGATACGCAGAGAAAGTACCTTCAGGTGAGCTGACACGTAGTGATGGGAGACTGTGGTACATTCCACATCATGGTGTTTATCATCTTCAGAAAGGGAAAATCCGTGTGGTTTTTGACTGTGCAGCCACTTTCCAGCCGACATCTCTCAATGCTCAACTGCTACAAGGACCGGATCTCACTAGCCCACTGATTGGTGTTATAGCCAGATTCAGGAAGGAACCAGTGGTGATTATGGCAGACATAGAGTCTATGTTTCACCAAGTAAGGGTGCCAAGGGAAGATGCAGACCTGCTAAGATTTCTCTGGTGGCCTGGCGGTGATCTCAGCCAAGACTTGGTGGACTTCAGGATGCTGGTACATCTTTTTGGTGCCACTTCCTCACCAAGTTGTGCCAACTTTGCACTGAGGAGATGTGCTAAGGACAATGAAGATCAGTTCTGTCGGGAGACTATTGAGAAGCTTTTGCACTGCTTCTATGTGGACGACTGTTTGGTGTTGACAGCCAGTGAGGAAGAAGCAGTGGCGTTTTACCATGACCTGGTTTGAATGTGTGGCAAAGGAGGCTTTAAGCTGACAAAATGGATTAGCAACAGGCGTGCAGTGATGGCAGCAATTCCAGAAGACCAAAGACCAAAGGGTATTAAGGATTTGGATCTTGACCATGACCTGCTACCTGTGGAGAGAGTGCTTGGAGTGCAATGGTGTCTTCAAGCCGATGCCTTCAGGTTTAAGATCGTGGTGCAGGACAGGCCTTTGACAAGAAGGGGGATTCTCTCTGTCATCAGTTCAATATACGATCCCTTAGGAATCCTGAGTCCCATTGTTCTCTCTGCTAAGATCATCTTGCAGGAGTTGTGCAGGCAGCGACTTGGCTGGGATGACCCTATACCACCATCAGCTGCACAGGAATGGACAAACTGGTTAAAGGAGCTCCATCAGCTAGAGCACTTCCAGGTTGCTCGGTGCCTAAAGCCCCCAGATTTTGGAGACGTCACTGCAGCGCAATTGCACCACTTTACAGACGCAAGCGAAAATGGTTATGGTGCAGTGACCTATCTACTTCTGCAGAATGCACACTCACAGGTGCACAGCAGCTTTGTCATGGGAAAGTCTAGGGTGTCACCTTTGAAATCTGTATCAATACCTCGCATGGAGCTTACAGCTGCTACCATGGCAAGTCGCTTGGACACATTCTGGAAAAGGGAGTTGCGCATGCCATTAACAGAGTCGATGTTTTGGACAGACAGCACCTCTGTACTAAAGTATATTAAGAACGAGACTTCAAGGTTCCGTACCTTTGTTGCCAACAGGGTCTCAGAAATACTCAAAGTATCGCAGCCATCTCAGTGGAGGTATGTAAACACTTTAAGCAATCCTGCGGATATGGCCTCCAGAGGGCTGAAAGTGGACGTGTTTCTGAGGAGTGAAACCTGGTTGTCAGGACCTACGTATCTTCTGTATCCTGAGCAGGACTGGCCTGTGAGTCCAGACTGTTTGGACGAGCTTCTGCCAAGCAACCCTGAAGTCAAGGTCAGTTTTGCAGTGGATGTGGCGCAGACCTTAGAGCATGTGGACGCAACCACTCAGTTGATCCATCATTTTTCCTTTTGGACCCGTTTGAGAAGGGCTGTGGCTTGGGTTATCAGGCTGAAGAACTTGTTGCGGTGTCTTAGCCAGAAGAGGAAATTGTCTGACACAGCCTCCACCCAGTCTGACTCACGGGAACAACAAAGATCTTCCTTGGAGCAGGAAAATGGAATGGTTAAAGACAAACACACATAAAATCTGACAATGAGAGGTTTGCTCACGGTTGATGAAGTGCTGAATGCTGAAAGGGAAATCGTTAGATTTTGCCAGAAGAAGAGGTTTCCTGATGAACTCTCCAGTTTACAGAGCGGCAGAAACGTGAAGAAGAGTAGTTGCATCTTCAAGCTCTCACCTGTGCTAGAGGATGGTATCCTGAGGGTTGGTGGACGATTAAGTAGGGCAGCTCTACCTGAAGATGCTAAACATCCTGCTATCTTGCCCAAAGAGCTTCACATCTCAGACATTCTCTTAAGGCACATACATCAACAAGTTGGTCATGGAGGACGCAATTACATGTTGTCCAAATTGTGCCAGAGGTACTGGATTCCAGGGGTTGGCACAGCCATAAGGAGGATTCTGTCAAAGTGTGTTGTCTGCCGCAGGCTGCAAGCTGCTCCAGGGTGCCAGCTGATAGCAGATCTCCCAGTTGACAGAGTCTGTCCAGACGAAGCTCCATTCACCAGACTCGGTGTGGACTACTTTGGACCTTATGAGGTCAAGAGCCGGAGGAGCGTAGTAAAAACATATGGAGTCAAATTCACCTGTTTGGCAATACGAGCTATCCATATCGAAGTGGCTTCTTCTCTGGATACTAGGGATGTAACGATGCATCGTGACACGATTAAAATAGGTACAAATGTGTGACGACTCGCATCGGTTGACAGAAAAAATGAATCGTGATTCTTGGCGAATGCGAGAGAAGTAGGATATGTTGTTTTTCGTCTTTTTTTTAATTAGAAATAGGTTACGTTGTGGCCGCAGCTTCCGCTGCCGCGTCTGCCTTTCTGTGTCACACACACACACACACACACACACACACACACACACACACCCCTACACACATGCGCAGTAGTGGTAATCGGCGTCAGGCCTGACTGTACCGTAAATGATACCATAACACAGATCCTCCAGGAATTCACGATGTTGCGATTTGCAACTTCAACGCAACTTCAGTGAATCCCCGTGAATTCAGGGCGGTGTTGCAATTTTAACCAATCACCGCAACTTCTCCGCAACTTCCGCGCAGTCTGCCCGGGGGATTAAACTCGGTCAGGGACGGCCGCACGGTGCGGGAGGATCCGTGGGTCCTCTCCCCGGCGCTGGCTGTTTCCTCGCCGTTTCCCGGGGCCATGGACTCTCATTAAAGGGTTAATGAGCTATCATCTTAATTGTTTTTATTTTCAGTTAGCTCATACTTCAAGCTGAAAGGTAATGGTCAGATCAGCTGCTGGCAGCCCTAATAAGAACACAAACTGCTTGAGAGTTTCTGTAAAGAGAGATTTTTTTCCTACAAATAAAAAGAATTTTATTTGGTCATAATTTGTCTGTAGCTCATTTTGATTTTAAAAAAATCGTGAAAAAATCGTATCGTGAACAAAAAATCGTGACTCGAATCGAGTCGTGAGTTGAGTGTATCGTTACATCCCTACTGGATACAGATTCTTTTATCAACGCACTGCGAACGATTCATGGGCATAGGCGACACGTGCGTGGCTCAGTGAGCCAGGGTCCGGAAGATACTGTTCCTGGATAATGGAACAAACTTATAATTTGGAGGAGAACGTGAGGCTGAGAGAGAGGCCATTGGAGTTGGAATCAATGCTAGATCATAGAGGGTTTCTTCTTCAGAAGGAACATAAGTGGGTTTTCATTTCAAAATTCAAACAACCCTCCAGCGTGGATCGACCATGGTGGTGCCTGGGAAAGGTTGATAGTATCTGCAAGTCGAGTAAGAGCCTTAGAATGGCTATTCTTAAAGTGCAAATCTGGGATGAGGAGGGACTTGCAAAAACACCCATGTCCTTTGTAAGGTTGAATCCATTTATTAATGGTCGCCCAAATCACTAAGACCCAACACTACAATATCATTAAATCACTACTAAATATTAGACCTGAACCACTAATGAATCTGGAAGCTTTAAATCTTGCCGATCATTTTCTCTTTGTTTTGTTTAACTCTCCCGCTCTTCACCTTAGGTGGAATTTCATAATATGACAATGATATCTATGCTCACGAGCTGCTGGATTTAGCAAGTCCCTAGTATTATTGTCTGATTTATTCTTGGAAGCGATGGACCAAGGACTATTTACTATACAGTGTGCAGGAACGTCAGAAGCATGTGTCAGAAGTGGACTGGTTATCAAGCCCCATACTCTCATGGTAGGGGGCTTACTTTTGTGTTATTGCGGATGCTACTTACGGCACCACGAAAACTCAGGGTCATGGTAGCGCGTCAGTCAAATTCCCCTTCCCAGACAGAGCGGAGGATTTGTGCCGCAGGTTGCTGATCACGACCAAGACTAGCTCTTTGGCAACGGACCATAACCAAAGTCTCTGTCTTCTGCAGAAAGTGGATGCCCCTGAACCGCTCAGTTTCTGCGTGGGATGATTTTCGCTTGTTGGACAATTAGACTCCATGAAGCTGTGAGCTTCTGCCGCAACTCAAATAGACTTGGACCTGCGTTCCAGGTAGAAGAGCATTGTTGCTGAACCCATATGATGGACTATAAAAAGGACAATTGATCAATGTGATTTCCATGTTTTCTGTTTGTTATTTATACTGTTTTTGTAATTATCACAGTGATAATAATTAGGGGCTGGGTTGACTGGTGCCATATGCTGGGATGGATGTTCATCGTTTGGTATCGGGTCTCGCTGTCAGTTTGACACCTTTCACGCATTTTCACAGGGGGTGTGGTTAAGGTGATTGAGTGATTAATGAATGGGCATATAGTCACCTGTCACCCGCGGCGGCTGCATGGCGAGGGCGCGGTGAGAGTAGGGAGGGCGTATTTTTTGTTTACTGATAATTAAACTGCCAGACTGAGTTTTCTTTGAAACCTCTTGCATTGCCTTGCCTGGATTTTGTCTGTTTTTGCCACGCTGGAAAAATTAAATACGGACACAATACGAGAACTACGGCGCGGAGATGAGCTTTGTTGTTTGTTGTCGCGAGTCAGCAGTACCATGCTCCTCACTTAGCCTCTCGGGACTTCGCTTTTCGTTTGGATTCACACAAAATAATACTAATAATAATATACATTTTATTTTATAGGCGCCTTTCTGTCAACCGAGGACGGACCCACCTTTTCCATAACTGAGAGTAGACGCAAATAACAGAAACAACCAAAAAAGAACCCTATCATAATCGTATCAAATTACAAGGAATACAACATTTAAAAATAGGACCAATGGCAATTTGCAATCAGATGGAAAAGCTTTTCTAGACAGGTGGCGGTTTAAGTGCAGGACCTTGATTGTGGGAGTTGTGAGTTGAGGTCCTTAGACATTCCTTGGTATGTCATCGTTATGGATAGGAGTACCAAGTTGTTATTGTGGTTTTCGTTTTTTTCTTTTCTTTTTTTCTTTTTTTTTTTTTATTTTTTTCTTTTTCTTTTTTTTTTTTTTTTTGTTTTCTGAATAGGGCTCACGGCACCAAAGCA
This sequence comes from Larimichthys crocea, assembly GCF_000972845.2. Lineage (NCBI taxonomy): Eukaryota > Metazoa > Chordata > Actinopteri > Sciaenidae > Larimichthys > Larimichthys crocea. Next base: position 1,626,648 of record NC_040022.1, read on the forward strand.
TGGGGCGTCCTCAACCTACCAAGGTATGTGATTTGAGGGGCTCCACGCGTTTCTGTCTGTGTTATATTCTGTAACTACCATCGAGGACACAACATGTCAACAGCTTTCGTTCCCTAAGAAATAAGAAAATGAACACATGGTATTGTAAGTTTTCATGCATCACAATTGCCCAGCACAATTACAAACCTAGCACAACAAAGGAGCATTAAACAATAAGACACGGTTGATACACCGTGCATGGGAGACAATACATAAAATAATAAACGTGTTTTCTTTAAAGAGAGACAGATTTGACAATGTGAAGATGCTTAAAAATGAACAATAATAATAGGGAAATAAAATGTTGCTGTGACCAGGTTGTTTTTCATAGAACAGTTATCTTTTGTTTTGGGTGGTTTTTAATGACAATGTACTAACAAAATCGAAACCCAATAAGGCATTTTTTTTTCTTCTTTCTTTTTTTTTCTTTCTCTTTTTTTTTTTTTTTGATATTTACACCATTATCTAACAATAGAACTGAGAATTTTATGGAACACGTTAAAATTTGCATGTAATGCACTGGTGATACAATTTTGAACCTGCTGTTCCTTGTAAACATATTACTTATTTAGTGTAGTAATGCAATATAATTGTCTGTTTAACAATTTAAGTTTTTCTTTTCTTTTCTTTCTACCCGTGTCACTCTTGCTCTTGTCTTTAACAACATCATTCAGATCTACAGTCTTTCATATCTACAGATATATATTTAACTTATCCGCTTAGTTATGCCCTTACATGTTCGAATGCTTCATTATGTCAATTCCAAAAAAATGTCCAATCTTCCTTATGCATACCATTTTTTGTTGTATCCAATATTTATCCTATGCAGGCATAACTAATCTTATTATAAAAATGAAGATGCTTCGGGTTTCGCTGCATTTGATTTTGAATTATTTGTTACCCGCCGTCCTTGCCTTTTTTTTGTACTTCTGTTGGACACTTTCTCTGCGCTTGTAAACCACTCAAAACATAATTAGCGACCTTCTTACATTGTGTTTATCAAGACAAAAGGTGCCCAACCATTAATCAGGAACTTTAGTCTGCTATCCGAAAAAATCAGGATTCATTTACTACATGTGTTCTATGAAAAAGCTGTTATCTCATATTGTTGATACATCGAATTGTTTACATTTGTCGTGCTTTGTTTCCATTCCCGCCAGACGGAAGGAGATTCTATACCATGCAGATGGGCAAAACAGATTTCTTCTTCACTGGTTGATAGATTAAGCGTGACATCGTGCCTTCGTTGATTGATATTACTATCCTTAATCAAAACTGTATGTGATTCTTTTGATATTTATGATACCAACATATTACCGTAAACTAAATTATCTTGGTACTACAATACAATTTAAGATTCA
>NC_040022.1:1628147-1649510 GCF_000972845.2 Larimichthys crocea
AAGTTGTTCAACAGCACTGGTGGTCACTTTCAGGTTTACTGGTTCAAAACACGGTCCCTTTCCTCATCGTAGGAGTCACCACAAAGTATCGCCTCCACCTTCGCAACAACCTCCTCTCCCTCCTGACTGGTCAGAGCTCCTCTGTTCCTCTTTAATCTTGTAGAGGCTCTGGGCTCCTCTTGGTCCAGACTGGAGGCTCATCTCCGGTTAAGGCTGCTGGTCGTGCGAACTCCCCTCTTCTCCTCACAGACATGTTTGCTGTTGGAGTCTGGAGGTGCCGAGAGCAAAGGAATATGTACTACTGTGATGGTGAAGAGGAAATGCGACATGCGACTAATTAGTAGCAGTAACGTACCTAGTATCTAACAACTGTGATTCTAAAATGATTAACTAGTTAAAAGTTTTACTCACCTATCCTGTGTACTTTATTTCAGGTTTCAAACGATATCCAGCCGTTTGCGCTGACCGATAGATCTCTTCTTCGTACTCGACGATAGTTTTTTGAAAAACTCCAAAATTTCTTCAGCAGCAGCAGTTGTCGCTCGTTGCAAACTTCTCAAACAGTCAACTGAGACCTGTCGGACGACAGATAAAAATTACGGGTCACCGCTACAAAACCGCTTCCACTTTTCATATACGTTCGTGCACAGAGGAACGCTGCAACGGCTGGAGGGGTACCCGCGGAGGCACACTGGAAGTTCCGACGGTGGAAGGGCGGAAGCAATATGTGTCCTCTCCAGGTGCCGGTTATTCAGTGGTATGTTAAGCTTAGGCTAACAGGGAAAATGTTAGAAAGAAGAAGACATCACTATCTATCTATCTATCTATCTATCATATATCTATCTATCTCCTATCTATCTTATCTATCTATCTATCTAGCTACTTCTAGTAGACCACCAGCTTTTTAGGATACACTATTATTCAATCGAGTGAAGGAAGTAGAATATGATGTGTTATTATGAGCTCCGTGCCACAATCTTAAAATATAATTTCGTTGAATCCATCTTTGGATTTGCTACATTCAGAACTTAGCAAGAAGTGTTTGGTCCACAGAGCTGTATATTAGTGTACTTCCAAAAAAGTACACAAACATTAGACTTTGATTGATTTAATCAATGATTTTACAAGCAGGCTCACTAGCCGGTCATGTACAGTAGAAAATATGCAAAAGAACATTCATCAATAGGACTTCTCATGTGGTCATTAAAACGACAGTTATTCACATCAAATCTTGATGAAACTTTTACATGAATATTTAATTTCAACATGGTCCTCTACCGGAGGTCGTTTATATGATCCCAGGTGTTTCTTATCGAAAATGTGATTTGGAGTACAATTTTCCCAACTGTGTGAAACTTTTCCCACGCATTGTGCGAGTACATGGTTTCTTGTCTGTGTGGGAGATCTTATGTGCACTTTCAAATGGCCTTTTGATATAAAAGCTTTCCCATGTTGTACAAATGAACAGTTTTTCACCTTTGTATTCTCATGTGATTCAGCAAACTATCCCTCGTCTTCAAATGTTTACCACAAATGTCACATTTAAAAGAGAGTTTACCTTTGTGAGTATTACCATAAATCTCTGACAAGTTAGGATTGTAGACTATGGTTACTGTTTGCTTGTTTATATTTGTTGATGTTTTTGTTCTGACTCTGCACTCTAGTAGAGTTTCATGTTGTATCCTTTCTGCATCTTGGCTCTTAGCTGCATAAAGTTGTTCAACACAGATGGTGGTCACTTTCAGGTTCTGGTTCAACATGGTCACATTCCTCATCAGTAGGAGTCACCACAAAGGTATCAGTCTCAAAGTACTACACTTCTAGATGTCTTAAAAATACCTAAATGGGAGAGTAGACTAGAGTAACCCTAAAAATCTGGAAAGCTATAAACTTTGCCTTTAATCTGTCAAAGTAAATCTCATCAACAGGCAGTATAAGTTACTTGAAAGGTTTTGTATCCATCACATATGGATGCAGGCTTCAAAAAGTGGTCTGAATATGGACTGTGTTATGTGTATCAATTCATTCATAATGGAGTATCTTCCTCTCACACATGTTGCGTGATGGCCTCACCTGTGTGTTGCTGCATGTTTTTTCAATCGTGCCAGAACAGCAAATCTTTTCCCACAGGTATTGCAAAGGTACGGCCTATCATCAGTATGGGTGCCTCGAATGTGCACTTTCAAATTACTGCTACTTTGTAAAAGCTTTCCCACATGTCGTACAAATATACGGCTCTCACCTGTGTGAATTTCTTATGCATCTCAATGCGACATGTCACTGAATCTTTTCCCGCAGGTGTTGCAAAGGTACGGCCTGTCACCAGTGTGAGCGCATCTAATGGACTTTCAACGGTACCTCTTGTGCAAAAGCTTTCCCACATGTGTGCAATATACGGTTTACTGTGTGAATTCTGGTGCTCCGTTCGAATGTTTCCATCTTACCAAATCTTTTCCCACGTGTTGCAAATATACGACTTCTCCATCTGTGTGAACCTTGCATTTATACAATGATGACTGTGCTTAAAGTCTTTACCACAACTGTCACATTTGAAAAAGGTTTTACCTTGTGAGTATTACCATCAATCTTCGCACGAGTTAGGGTTGCAGACGATGTTACTGTTACTTTTGTTCATATTGTTGATTGTTTTTGTCTGACTCTGCATGTCTAGTAGAGGTTCTTTATGTTTGCCACCTTTCTGCTTTTGTCTCTCTAGTTATGTGAGATTCATGAGAGAAAAGATGGTGGTCACTTTCAGGTTCTGGGTTCAACAGGTCCCTTTCCTCCTCAGCAGGAGTCACCAACAAAGGTATCAGCCTCACCTTCAGCACAACCTCCTCTCCCTCCTGACTGGGTGCAGAGCTCCTCCTGTTCCTCTTTAATCTGTAGAGCTCTGGGTCACTCTTGGTCCAGACTGAGCTCCTCTCCTGGTTTACAGAGCTGCTGGTCAGTGGGAAGAACCTCCTCCTCTTCCTCCTCACGGACATGTTGCTGTTGGAGATCTGGGGGACAGAGCAAAAGGAATATGATACTATGTGATGGTGTGAAGAGGAATTGCAGACATGCGACTAAATTAGTAGCAGTAACTTACTGATGTATCTAACAACTGTGATTATAAATGATTAACTAGTAAAAGTTTTCTCAACACTATCCTGTGTAACTTTATTTCAGGTTTCCAAACGATATCCAGCAGTTTGCGCTGGACGATAGATATCTTCTTGCGTACTCGACGATAGTTTTTTGAAAAACTCCAAATATTTCTTCAGCAGCAGCAGTTAGTCGCGTCGTTGACAAACGTCTCAAACCCGTCAACTGAAGACATTGTCGCTTAATTACAGATTAATATTAACTGTGTCACCGCTACAATACCGTTTCCCTCACTTCAATAACGTCACGTGCACAGAGCTAACGCTGCTAACGCTGTAGTGTTTTACTTCGTGGATGTCCAATGTATTAAGTTCCGACGCTGGGATGTGCAGAAGCATATTAAGTTCAGTTTTTTCTTTCTTTCAGTTAATGGATTTATTGAAAATTTAAAAAACAACAACAATAACAAAAAAAAAAACCATCTATCTGGCCTCATTCCGTCCAGCAGACCAACAAGCGTTTAATGAATATATCTATTTCAAGTTAATTTAGTAGAAGATAGATATATTTTAAAATTTTTTATATAGTACTGTATATTAGTAGTACTCAAAAAAGTACAATTTTAGATTTGTAAGATGTATTTTATTAATAATCAATCAGGTACAGTGAGGTAGTGTACAGTAGGAAATAGCAAAAAGAACATTTAATAGGACTTCTCATGTGGTCATATAAAACTGAAGTTATTCACTCAAATCTGACTTGGAAACTTTACATTAAAATATTTACATTTCATTTCACTGAAAAGATTTTACATTCAGTGACATAGTGTGTGCACATGTGTATTTCATTCATCTGGTGAACATGTCTCTACAGGAGTGTGTATACGGATCCTCAGGTGTTTTTAAAAATGTGATTTTAATAAAACTTTTCCCAAACTTCTGCAATTATGTGTCTCCTTACTTCTGAGTTCTTCTGTTCTAACCACGAACTACTGGCACCCAATCGTCTCCCATATGTTTTACAAATATAAAGCTTCTTGCCTATGACTTAGAGGTTTTGCCAAATATTGCAAAGGTTTCTCACCAGCGTAAGACTGTAAAGTCACCACTGTGTGAAAGGTCCTATGATTTGCGAGTTAACAGCTACTGACCTGTATGGATTTTCATGTGCTTTTTCAAGGATCTCATGTAGCAGTATCTTTTCTCACACATGTTGCAAGCATGCGGTCTTACATCTGTGTGTGTTGCCATATGGTATTTCAATTGTGACAGATAAATGAATCTTTTCCCACAGATCTTGCAAAGGTGTGGCCTTTCATCACCGTGGGCACCTCTAATGTGGACTTTCAAAGTATCACTCCCTGTGAAACTTTTCCCACATGTTGTACAAATATATGATTTCTCATCTTTGTGGGTAGCTCTTATGTGGACTTTCAAATGGCTTCTTGTTGTAAAAGCTTTCCCACATGTTGTACAAGGATACGTCATCTCACCTGTGTGTAGTTTTGTGTGATTATGCAATGTTGACTGGAGGTTAAACGCTTTCCCACATGTTGTGCAAGTATATGGTTTCTCATCTGTGTGGGTAGCTCTTATGTGGACTTTCAAATGGCTTCTTGTTGTAAAAGCTTTTCCACATGTTGTACAAAGATACGGCCTTTCGCCTGTGTGTAGTTTCGTGTGATTATGCAATGTTGCCTTCAGGTTAAACGCTTTCCCACATGTTGTACATATATACGGTTTTTCACCTGTGTGAATTCTCTGATGCATTTTCAATGATGATATGCTTATGAAACTTTTCCCACATGTTGAGCAGATATACGGCTTCTCACCTGTGTGTAGTTTTGTGTGATTATACAATGCTGACTGGAGCCTAAACGCTTTCCCACATGTTGTACATATATACGGCTTCTCACCTGTATGAATTCTCTGATGCATTTTCCGTGATGACATGCTAATGAAACTTTTCCCACATGTTGTGCAGATGTATGGCTTCTCACCTGTGTGACTTTTCACATGTTTATACAATGATGACTTGTGCTTAAAATCCTTACCACAAATGTTACATTTGAAAACATGTTTACTTTGGTGAGCATTACTGGCAGCCCCTGACAAGTTAGGGTTGCAGACGATGTTACTCTGACTTCTGTTTTCATGTTGTTGATTGTTTTGTTCTGTCTCTGCATCTCTAGTAGAGTCTTCACGCTTGTATCCTTTCTGATCTTGGCTCTCAGCTGTATAAAAGTTGTTCAACAGCAGCTGGTGGTCACTTTCAGGTTCTGGTTCAACATGGTCCCTTTCCTCATCAGTAGGAGTCACCACAAAGGTATCAGCCTCCACCTTCATCACAACCTCCTCTCCCTCCTGACTGGTGCAGAGCTCCTCCTGTTCCTCTTTAATCTGTAGAGGCTCTGGGTCCTCTTGGTCCAGACTGGAGCTCCTCTCCTGGTTACAGAGCTGCTGGTCAGTGAGAACCTCCTCCTCTTCCTCCTCACAGACATGTTGCTGTTGGAGATCTGGAGGGACAGAGAGCAAAAGGAATATGATACTACTGTGATGGTGAAGAGGAAATGCAGACATGCGACTAAATTAGTAGCAGTAACGTTACTGATGTATCTAACAACTGTGATTATAAATGATTAACTAGTAAAAGTTTTACTCACCTATCCTGTGTAACTTTATTTCAGGTTTGCAAACGATATCCAGCAGTTTGCGCTGACGATAGATCTCTTCTTCGTACTCGACGATAGTTTTTTGAAAAACTCCAAATATTTCTTCAGCAGCAGCAGTTAGTCGCTCGTTGACAAACTGTCTCAAACAGTCAACTGAAGACATTGTCGCTTAATTACAGATTAAATAATTAACTGTGTCACCGCTACAATACCGTCTTCCACTTCATTCAATAACGTTACGTGCACAGAGCTAACGCTGCTAACGGCTGTAGTGTTTACTTCCGCTGGATGTCACACTGTTAAGTTCCGACGGTGGATGTGCGGAAGCTTCTTTAATTCCGCTTTCAGTTGATGGTGTTTGATTGTTGTGTTTAATATCATTAGTGAATCTAGTAAAGTTTCAAGAATAAACAGTATAAGTAACAGTATTTAGACTTATTTTGCACTAAATCTGCTAAATACTCTGTTTTTATTTATTTTTTGCAGCCTCGATTAATGTTTTAATTATTCAATTAAATTTATTATAATTATTATCTCTGCATCTCTCTCTTCACTCTAGAAATGATCTATTTTATGCTTAGTTTGCTCATCACATATAAACAAAGTATTATGAGTAGACAGCTATTTTTTTTTTCTCTTGCTGAAGCTACAGTCACCTATTCAATTCCAGTGAACCAACAACCTTTTAATGAATACATCTATTCCAATCAGAAGAGACAAGTGAATGAAGTAAAGATGACTGTTTATTATAAAACTCTCTGACCTAATTCAAATATCATTTGACTCTGGTTACACTGTGCTCTCTTAGAACAAACATCAAACATATATAGCCACAAGTACAGTTAAAAAACAAGACTAAGGACTTGCAAGGTAAACGTAGCCATAAACATAAACAAGAACAGCAAAAGCTATGCACATGTAAAAAGGTAAATACATACATACACACACACACACACACATATATATTTATTTATTTTTAAATTTGATTTAATCAATCAAGCACAGTGAGGTAGTGTACAGTATAAAATTGCAAAATCAAGGTACATTCACATGCAATGGTCTTGTATTTTGTGTTTGTATTCATTTACAGCCAGCCATTGGATACACACAGTGTTTACCTAGAACCATTCAATTACAGGAAACCAACAAGTTTTTAATAAATAAATCTGTTTCAATCAGAAGAGACAAATAGCTTCTGCACAAGTGTATTTCATTTAGTTGATGAACACATGTTTACAGGAGTGTGTATATTAATCCTCGAGTGTTTCTTAAAGAATGTGAATTGAGTAAAACTTTTCCTAAATCTGCTGCAATTATGTGGCTCCTCACTTCAGTGAGTTCTTCTGTTCTGACCACGAACCACCAGAACTGAACTGTCTCCCACATGGTTTACCTGCAATTTAAAGATCTCACCAGTGTTGGTTCATCTCATGCACTGTAAAGTCACCACTATGTGTGAAAGCTCCCATGTTTTGCAGATTAACGGCTATTGACCTGTATGGGTTTTCATGTGTTTCCTCAAGTCTGCCCTGTGGCAGTATCTTTTCTCACACATGTTGCAAGCGTGCGGCTTCTCACCAGTGTGGATGCGACTAATGTGGACTTTCAAGGTACCACTCTGCCTGAAGGCTTTCCCACACAATGTACAAATATATGGCTTCTCACCTGTGTGAATTCTCTGATGCGTTCTCAATGTTGACATGTCAGTGAATCTTTTCCCGCAGATCTTGCAAAGGTACGGCCTCTCACCAGTGTGGGCACATCTAATGTGGACTGTCAAAGAACAACTCTGTGTGAAAGCTTTCCCACATGTTCTGCAAATATATGGCTTCTCACCAGTGTGGGCACCTCTAATGTGGACTGTCAAAGAACAACTCTGTGTGAAAGCTTTCCCACATGTTCTGCAAATATACGGCTTCTCACCTGTGTGCATTCTTATGTGTTTCAGAAATCCTGACTCATTCTTACAATCCTTCCCACAAGTGTTACATTTGAAAGGCTGGCTGTAAATATTACTGTCAGCCCCTGACAAGTTAGGGTTGCAGACGATGTTACTCTGACTTCTGTTTTCATATTGTTGATCGTTTTGTTCTGTCTCTGCATCTCTAGTAGAGTCTTCATGCTCGTATCCTTTCTGATCTTGGCTCTCAGCTGTATAAAAGTTGTTCAACAGCAGCTGGTGGTCACTTTCAGGTTCTGGTTCAACATGGTCCCTTTCCTCATCAGTAGGAGTCACCACAAAGGTATCAGCCTTCACCTTCATCACAACCTCCTCTCCCTCCTGACTGGTGCAGAGCTCCTCCTGTTCCTCTTTAATCTGTAGAGGCTCTGGGTCCTCTTGGTCCAGACTGGAGCTCCTCTCCTGGTTACAGAGCTGCTGGTCAGTGAGAACCTCCTCCTCTTCCTCCTCACAGACATGTTGCTGTTGGAGATCTGGAGGGACAGAGAGCAAAAGGAATATGATACTACTGTGATGGTGAAGAGGAAATGCAGACATGCGACTAAATTAGTAGCAGTAACGTTACTGATGTATCTAACAACTGTGATTATAAATGATTAACTAGTAAAAGTTTTACTCACCTATCCTGTGTAACTTTATTTCAGGTTTGCAAACGATATCCAGCAGTTTGCGCTGACGATAGATCTCTTCTTCGTACTCGACGATAGTTTTTTGAAAAACTCCAAATATTTCTTCAGCAGCAGCAGTTAGTCGCTCGTTGACAAACTGTCTCAAACAGTCAACTGAAGACATTGTCGCTTAATTACAGATTAAATAATTAACTGTGTCACCGCTACAATACCGTCTTCCACTTCATTCAATAACGTTACGTGCACAGAGCTAACGCTGCTAACGGCTGTAGTGTTTACTTCCGCTGGATGTCACACTGTTAAGTTCCGACGGTGGATGTGCAGAAGCTTTTCTTTCCGCTTGTAGGGCATGGTATTTATTGTTTGAATCAATGCATCTATTTCAATCAGAAGTGAATGGAGTAAAGATGATTGTTTATTATATAACCCACTGACTCAATTTAAATATCATTTTGATTAATTCATCCTTTCTGGACCATCACACTTGAGAACTTTAGCAAGTGAACATGTAAGTGTTATTTTTAAGTACTGTGTTGATCACAGAGCTGCATATTAGAAGTACTCAAAAAAGTACACAACATTTATACTTTGTAAATATTTATTTCAGTGTATGTGTACATATATCAAGAAACCTTTCAAAAGTTCTGATAATTCAATTTAGCTTTAAAATAAGGCACAGTGAGGTAGTATACAGAATAAAATAGCAAAAAGAAGGTACATTTACATTCAACAGGACTTCTCATGTGGCCATATAAAATAGTGTTGGCATTCACCTCACATGTCTGACTTGGAAACTTTACATTAGGGTATTTACATTCCAACTTTGTTGATACCATTTTACATTCAGGAACATAGATATAGTTTCTGTACAAACATATTTCTTTCAGTTTGTGAACATGTCTCTACAGGAGTGTGTATATTGATCCTCAGGTGTTTTTTAAAAGAATGTGATTTGAGTAAAACTTTTCCCAAAACTGCTGTAATTATGTAGCTCCTCACTTCTGTGAATTCTTCTGTTCCGACCACGAACCACCGGAACTGAACTGTCTCCCACACGTTTTGCAAATACAAAGTGTCTCATCTGCAACTTATACTATTTGCCAAATATTTCAATAGTCTCTCACCAGTGTTGGTTCTTCTCATGGACTGTGAAGTCACCACTATGTGTGACAACTCTTGTGTTTTGCAAGATCACAGCTATTGACCTGTATGGATTTTCATGTGTACTTTTAAGTCTTTCCTGTAGGAGTATCTTTTCTCACACATGCTGCAGGCATATGGCTTCTTACCTGTGTGAGTTTCTGTATGTGCTTTCAGTTGTGATAGAACAGTGAATGTTTTACCACAGATCTTGCAAAGGTACGGCTTCTCACCAGTGTGAATCCATCTAATGTGGACTTTCAAGGTACCTCTCTGTGCAAACGCTTTTCCACATACTGTGCAAGTATGCGGCTTCTCACCGGTGTGTGTTTTTGTATGTGCTTTTAGTTGTGACGGAACAGCGAATCCTTTCCCACAGATCTTGCAAAGGTACGGCCTCTCACCATTGTGAATCCATCTAATGTGTCTACTCAAATTAGCACTCTGTGCAAACGCTTTTCCACATACTGTGCAAGTATGCGGCTTCTCACCGGTGTGTGTTTTTGTATGTGCTTTTAGTTGTGACGGAACAGCGAATCCTTTCCCACAGATCTTGCAAAGGTACGGCCTCTCACCAGTGTGAATCCATCTAATGTGTCTTCTCAAATTAGCACTCTGTGCAAACGCTTTTCCACATACTGTGCAAGTATGCGGCTTCTCACCGGTGTGTGTTTTTGTATGTGCTTTTAGTTGTGACGGAACAGCGAATCCTTTCCCACAGATCTTGCAAAGGTACGGCCTCTCACCATTGTGAATCCATCTAATGTGTCTTCTCAAATTAGCACTCTGTGCAAACGCTTTTCCACATACTGTGCAAGTATGCGGCTTCTCACCGGTGTGTGTTTTTGTATGTGCTTTTAGTTGTGACGGAACAGCGAATCCTTTCCCACAGATCTTGCAAAGGTACGGCCTCTCACCATTGTGAATCCATCTAATGTGTCTACTCAAATTAGCACTCTGTGCAAACGCTTTTCCACATACTGTGCAAGTATGCGGCTTCTCACTGGTGTGTGTTTTTGTATGTGCTTTTAGTTGTGACGGAACAGCGAATCCTTTCCCACAGATCTTGCAAAGGTACGGCCTCTCACCAGTGTGAATCCATCTAATGTGTCTTCTCAAATTAGCACTCTGTGCAAACGCTTTTCCACATACTGTGCAAGTATGCGGCTTCTCACCGGTGTGTGTTTTTGTATGTGCTTTTAGTTGTGACGGAACAGCGAATCCTTTCCCACAGATCTTGCAAAGGTACGGCCTCTCACCATTGTGAATCCATCTAATGTGTCTTCTCAAGGTAGCACTATGTGCAAATGCTTTCCCACATACTGTGCAAGTATGCGGCTTCTCACAGGTGTGAATTCTCGAGTGTTTATTCAATGTTGACTGTAAATTAAAAGCTTTCCCACATGTTGTACATGTATACGGCTTTTCACCTGTGTGAATTCTTTGATGCACAGTAAATGAGTTAATTCTATTAAAGCTTTTCCCGCAAGTTTTACAACTATACGGCTTCTCACCTGTGTGCATTCTCTGATGGATTTTCAATAAGTCAATTCTACTAAACGTTTTATCGCAGGTTTTGCAAATATACGGCTTCTCACCTGTGTGCATTCTCATGTGGTTCAGAAGTACTGACTTATACTTATAATCCTTTCCACAAGTGTTACATTTAAAAGACGGTTTGTCAATATTACTGTCAGCCCCTGACAAGTTAGGGTTGCAGACGATGTTACTCTGACTTCTGTTTTCATGTTGTTGATCGTTTTGTTCTGACTCTGCATCTCTAGTAGAGTCTTCATGCTCGTATCCTTTCTGATCTTGGCTCTCAGCTGTATAAAAGTTGTTCAACAGCAGCTGGTGGTCACTTTCAGGTTCTGGTTCAACATGGTCCCTTTCCTCATCAGTAGGAGTCACCACAAAGGTATCAGCCTCCACCTTCATCACAACCTCCTCTCCCTCCTGACTGGTGCAGAGCTCCTCCTGTTCCTCTTTAATCTGTAGAGGCTCTGGGTCCTCTTGGTCCAGACTGGAGCTCCTCTCCTGGTTACAGAGCTGCTGGTCAGTGAGAACCTCCTCCTCTTCCTCCTCACAGACATGTTGCTGTTGGAGATCTGGAGGGACAGAGAGCAAAAGGAATATGATACTACTGTGATGGTGAAGAGGAAATGCAGACATGCGACTAAATTAGTAGCAGTAACGTTACTGATGTATCTAACAACTGTGATTATAAATGATTAACTAGTAAAAGTTTTACTCACCTATCCTGTGTAACTTTATTTCAGGTTTGCAAACGATATCCAGCAGTTTGCGCTGACGATAGATCTCTTCTTCGTACTCGACGATAGTTTTTTGAAAAACTCCAAATATTTCTTCAGCAGCAGCAGTTAGTCGCTCGTTGACAAACTGTCTCAAACAGTCAACTGAAGACATTGTCGCTTAATTACAGATTAAATAATTAACTGTGTCACCGCTACAATACCGTCTTCCACTTCATTCAATAACGTTACGTGCACAGAGCTAACGCTGCTAACGGCTGTAGTGTTTACTAGTGATGGCAGCGCGACGCTGAAGCTTCAAACCCTGGACTACAATTCCATAGAAGCACTTCTTCTTCTCTGGTGTTTTACGGCAGTCGGCATCCTTATAGTTACATATACGGCCCTCTTCTGGACTTTACTTCTTTACTACTTCATTTTCTTTTCTTTTTATTAACCCAGTTAAAACAAGATATCCCAGTATGATTTTCCTCCCTTCTCTACATTTCCCACATTCTATTATACTTTTGAAACTTTTCTCCACTGCTCCTGTCCTCCGCAACCCTGCCATCATCTCTTCCCTCTCCCTTTCATATCTCTGACAATCAACCATCACATGCTCCACTGTCTCTCTCTCTCCACAGCTACATAGACCAGTTGGATGTTTCCCTACTATATATTGAGTGTGCTATTTAATCTACTGTGCCCTATTCTTAGTCTGCTCATTGTCACCTGTTCCACTCTGATACCTCCACAACACCCCACCTCACCTACTTCATCTTGTAGTTTATATAAATGTCTCCCCTTTTCCTGGATTTTCCAATATTGTTTCCATTGATTAATTTTTTCTTTCCATATTAAACTTTCCCCTTCTGCTTTTGATAATTTTACTTTCATGTCCACCTCTTCTTTCTTTGCTGCCTCCTTTGCCATTTGATCTGCTTTTTCATTTCCTTGTATTCCTAAATGGGCTGGTACCCACATGAATGTTATTTCCCTCCCCTGCTGTGCCAATCTGGATGTTCTCAACATTATTTCATATAATATTTCCTGATGTGTTTTTGCTGTTCTGTTTTTAATGCTTAAGAGTGATGAGACTGAATCACTACATATGATTTCCATAGAAGCACTGCTTCGAAGCTTGTTTTCGTGAGAAAAAAAAAACACGTGACATATGACGTCCGAAGCAGAAACTGCTTCGTTGCCAGAATGAATCACCTGACTGGTTCGCGGTCCAATCAGGTGATTCAGTGGCACTGCCTCGTCTCAAATCTGACAGGTGACAGGTTGAGACAGTCTTGAATTTGAGCGCCTTCAACATTTTATAAAAAATTGTATGCACACCAGACTCATCAGTTCCTTGTGAGCGAGTGTTTTCAAAATGTGCAGAAATTGTGAGCAAAAAAATAAACTGACTCAATCCAAAGACTGTTGAAAAAAGTATGTATCTCACTAAAAATCTTTGACTGTCCCCCATCCTACATAATCACCCTCTGCCATAGTTACACAAGCACACCTATGTCATAGGTTTACCACCTAAACCCATGTCATATTTTTCCAGCGCTTTCCTCAATAACACAATACACACGTTCAAGGTCCCATTGATCTTTATTTGTGAACAGAACATAATAATCAGTGTACGTGTGCATGTTTGTAAATAAACTTCCTGTCCTCCAACTAGCCTAATTTGACTGCAGCCTGGCACCTTGCTAGGAGAGGTCACCATAACTGAAGCTTCGAGTAATGAACCCATTTTTGAAACAATTGGCTCAACTGGTTCAGTGCTTCACAAAAGCTTCATTTACCCATTACTAGTGTTTACTTCTGCTGGATGTCACACTGTTAAGTTCCGACAGTGGATGTGCGGAAGCATATTAAAGTTCCGCTTTCAGTTGCTTGTATTTCATTGGTGTGTTTAATAGCATTAGTGAATATAGTAAAATTTAAGAATAATCTATCTATCTATCTATCTATCTATCTATCTATCTATCTATCTATTTCTAGTAGACCAACAAGCTTTTAATGAATACATCTATTTCAATCAGAAGTGAATGAAGTAGAATATGATTGTTTATTATGTAGTTTAAATATAATTTCATTTAATCCATCCTTTCTGGATTGTGACATTCAAAACTTTAGCAAGCAACTCTTCCTTTGATTGTGCACTTTCAAATTACTGCTCTTTGTGAAAGCTTTCCCACATGTACAAATATACGGTTTCTCGCCTGTGTGAATTCTCTGATGCATTTTCAATGCTGACATGTCAGTGAATCTTTTCCCACAGGTGTTGCAAAGGTACGGCCTCTCACCAGTGTGAGTGCTTCTAATGTGGATTTTCAAATGTATCATCTGTATGAAACCTTTCCCACATGTCGTGCAGATATACGGCCTCTCACCTGTGTGTAGCTTCATGTGATTATCCAATGTTGACTGGAACTTAAATGCTTTCCCACATGTTGTGCATGTATACAGTTTATCACCTGTGTGTATTCTTTGATGTCGTGTCAATGTTTGCATCTTACCAAATCTTTTCCCACAGGTGTTGCAAATATACAATTTATCACCTGTGTGAATTTTCGCATGTTTATACAATGATGACCTGTGCTTAAAATCCTTACCACAAATGTCACATTTGAAAACATGTTTACTTTGGTGAGCATTACTGTCAGCCCCTGACAAGTTATGGTTGCAGACGATGTTACTCTGACTTCTGTTTTCATGTTGTTTATTGTTTTGTTCTGTCTCTGCATCTCTAGTAGAGTCTTCACGCTTGTATCCTTTCTGATCTTGGCTCTCAGCTGCATAAAAGTTGTTCAACAGCAGCTGGTGGTCACTTTCAGGTTCTGGTTCAACATGGTCCCTTTCCTCATCAGTAGGAGTCACCACAAAGGTATCAGCCTCCACCTTCATCACAACCTCCTCTCCCTCCTGACTGGTGCAGAGCTCCTCCTGTTCCTCTTTAATCTGTAGAGGCTCTGGGTCCTCTTGGTCCAGACTGGAGCTCCTCTCCTGGTTACAGAGCTGCTGGTCAGTGAGAACCTCCTCCTCTTCCTCCTCACAGACATGTTGCTGTTGGAGATCTGGAGGGACAGAGAGCAAAAGGAATATGATACTACTGTGATGGTGAAGAGGAAATGCAGACATGCGACTAAATTAGTAGCAGTAACGTTACTGATGTATCTAACAACTGTGATTATAAATGATTAACTAGTAAAAGTTTTACTCACCTATCCTGTGTAACTTTATTTCAGGTTTGCAAACGATATCCAGCAGTTTGCGCTGACGATAGATCTCTTCTTCGTACTCGACGATAGTTTTTTGAAAAACTCCAAATATTTCTTCAGCAGCAGCAGTTAGTCGCTCGTTGACAAACTGTCTCAAACAGTCAACTGAAGACATTGTCGCTTAATTACAGATTAAATAATTAACTGTGTCACCGCTACAATACCGTCTTCCACTTCATTCAATAACGTTACGTGCACAGAGCTAACGCTGCTAACGGCTGTAGTGTTTACTTCCGCTGGATGTCACACTGTTAAGTTCCGACGGTGGATGTGCAGAAGCTTTTCTTTCCGCTTGTAGGGCATGGTATTTATTGTTTGAATCAATGCATCTATTTCAATCAGAAGTGAATGGAGTAAAGATGATTGTTTATTATATAACCCACTGACTCAATTTAAATATCATTTTGATTAATTCATCCTTTCTGGACCATCACACTTGAGAACTTTAGCAAGTGAACATGTAAGTGTTATTTTTAAGTACTGTGTTGATCACAGAGCTGCATATTAGAAGTACTCAAAAAAGTACACAACATTTATACTTTGTAAATATTTATTTCAGTGTATGTGTACATATATCAAGAAACCTTTCAAAAGTTCTGATAATTCAATTTAGCTTTAAAATAAGGCACAGTGAGGTAGTATACAGAATAAAATAGCAAAAAGAAGGTACATTTACATTCAACAGGACTTCTCATGTGGCCATATAAAATAGTGTTGGCATTCACCTCACATGTCTGACTTGGAAACTTTACATTAGGGTATTTACATTCCAACTTTGTTGATACCATTTTACATTCAGGAACATAGATATAGTTTCTGTACAAACATATTTCTTTCAGTTTGTGAACATGTCTCTACAGGAGTGTGTATATTGATCCTCAGGTGTTTTTTTAAAGAATGTGATTTGAGTAAAACTTTTCCCAAAACTGCTGTAATTATGTAGCTCCTCACTTCTGTGAATTCTTCTGTTCCGACCATGAACCACCGGAACTGAACTGTCTCCCACACGTTTTGCAAATACAAAGTGTCTCATCTGCAACTTATACTATTTGCCAAATATTTCAATAGTCTCTCACCAGTGTTGGTTCTTCTCATGGACTGTGAAGTCACCATTATGTGTGACAACTCTTGTGTTTTGAAAGATCACAGCTATTGACCTGTATGGATTTTCATGTGTACTTTTAAGTCTTTCCTGTAGCAGTATCTTTTCTCACACATGCTGCAGGCATATGGCTTCTTACCTGTGTGAGTTTCTGTATGTGCTTTCAGTTGTGACGGAACAGTAAATCCTTTCCCACAGATCTTGCAAAGGTACGGCTTCTCACCAGTGTGAATCCCTCTAACGTGGACTTTCAAGGTAGCACTCTGTGCAAACGCTTTTCCACATATTGTGCAAATATGGGGCTTCTCACCGGTGTGTGTTTTTGTATGTGCTTTTAGTTGTGACAGAACAGTGAATCCTTTCCCACAGATCTTGCAAGGGTACGGCCTCTCACCAGTGTGAATCCCTCTAATGTGTCCTGTCAAGGTAGCACTGTGTGCAAACGCTTTCCCACATGTTGTGCAGATATGCGGCCTCTCACCTGTGTGTAGTTTTGTGTGATTATGCAATGTTGACTGGAGGTTAAAAGCTTTCCCACATGTTGTACATGTATACGGCTTTTCACCTGTGTGAATTCTTTGATGCCGTCTCAATGTTTGCATCTTACCAAATGTTTTCCCGCAGGTCTTGCAAAGGTACGGCCTCTCATCTGTGTGGACTTGTCTACTGTGTACTTTTAGGGCACTACTATCTGTAAAAGCTTTCCCACATGTTGTGCAAATATACGGCTTCTCACCTGTGTGAATTCTTGCATGTCTCTGAAATACTGACTTGTACCTAAAATTTTTACCACAACTGTCACACTTGAATGCATATTTACCTGTGTGCTTATTACCACCAAACTCTGACAAGTTAGGGTTGCAGACGATGTTACTCTGACTTCTGTTTTCATGTTGTTGATCGTTTTGTTCTGTCTCTGCATCTCTAGTAGAGTCTTCACGCTTGTATCCTTTCTGATCTTGGCTCTCAGCTGCATAAAAGTTGTTCAACAGCAGCTGGTGGTCACTTTCAGGTTCTGGTTCAACATGGTCCCTTTCCTCATCAGTAGGAGTCACCACAAAGGTATCAGCCTCCACCTTCATCACAACCTCCTCTCCCTCCTGACTGGTGCAGAGCTCCTCCTGTTCCTCTTTAATCTGTAGAGGCTCTGGGTCCTCTTGGTCCAGACTGGAGCTCCTCTCCTGGTTACAGAGCTGCTGGTCAGTGAGAACCTCCTCCTCTTCCTCCTCACAGACATGTTGCTGTTGGAGATCTGGAGGGACAGAGAGCAAAAGGAATATGATACTACTGTGATGGTGAAGAGGAAATGCAGACATGCGACTAAATTAGTAGCAGTAACGTTACTGATGTATCTAACAACTGTGATTATAAATGATTAACTAGTAAAAGTTTTACTCACCTATCCTGTGTAACTTTATTTCAGGTTTGCAAACGATATCCAGCAGTTTGCGCTGACGATAGATCTCTTCTTCGTACTCGACGATAGTTTTTTGAAAAACTCCAAATATTTCTTCAGCAGCAGCAGTTAGTCGCTCGTTGACAAACTGTCTCAAACAGTCAACTGAAGACATTGTCGCTTAATTACAGATTAAATAATTAACTGTGTCACCGCTACAATACCGTCTTCCACTTCATTCAATAACGTTACGTGCACAGAGCTAACGCTGCTAACGGCTGTAGTGTTTACTTCCGCTGGATGTCACACTGTTAAGTTCCGACGGTGGATGTGCAGAAGCTTTTCTTTCCGCTTGTAGGGCATGGTATTTATTGTTTGAATCAATGCATCTATTTCAATCAGAAGTGAATGGAGTAAAGATGATTGTTTAGTATATAAGCCACTGACTCAATTTAAATATCATTTTGATTAATTCATCCTTTCTGGACCATCACACTTGAGAACTTTAGCAAGTGAACATGTAAGTGTTATTTTTAAGTACTGTGTTGATCACAGAGCTGCATATTAGAAGTACTCAAAAAAGTACACAACATTTATACTTTGTAAATATTTATTTCAGTGTATGTGTACATATATCAAGAAACCTTTCAAAAGTTCTGATAATTCAATTTAGCTTTAAAATAAGGCACAGTGAGGTAGTATACAGAATAAAATAGCAAAAAGAAGGTACATTTACATTCAACAGGACTTCTCATGTGGCCATATAAAATAGTGTTGGCATTCACCTCACATGTCTGACTTGGAAACTTTACATTAGGGTATTTACATTCCAACTTTGTTGATACCATTTTACATTCAGGAACATAGATATAGTTTCTGTACAAACATATTTCTTTCAGTTTGTGAACATGTCTCTACAGGAGTGTGTATATTGATCCTCAGGTGTTTTTTTAAAGAATGTGATTTGAGTAAAACTTTTCCCAAAACTGCTGTAATTATGTAGCTCCTCACTTCTGTGAATTCTTCTGTTCCGACCACGAACCACCGGAACTGAACTGTCTCCCACACGTTTTGCAAATACAAAGTGTCTCATCTGCAACTTATACTATTTGCCAAATATTTCAATAGTTTCTCACCAGTGTTGGTTCTTCTCATGGACTGTGAAGTCACCACTATGTGTGACAACTCTTGTGTTTTGCAAGAAAACAGCTATTGACCTGTATGGATTTTCATGTGTACTTTTAAGTCTTGCCTGTAGAAGTATCTTTTCTCACACATGTTGCAGGCATATGGCTTCTTACCTGTGTGAGTTTCTGTATGTGCTTTCAGTAGTGACGGAACAATGAATCCTTTTCCACAGATCTTGCAAAGGTACGGCTTCTCACCAGTGTGAATACATCTAATGTGTTCTCTCAAGGTACCACGATGTGCATACGCTTTTCCACATATTGTGCAAGCATACGGCTTCTCACCGGTGTGTGTTATTGTATGTGCTTTTAGATGTCGCGCAACAGCGAATCTTTTCCCACAGATCTCACAAAGGTACGGCCTCTCACCAGTGTGAATTTGTCTAATGTGTACTTTCAAGCTAATTCTCTGTGCGAACACTTTCCCACATGTTGTGCAAGTATAT
Source organism: Larimichthys crocea (assembly GCF_000972845.2). NCBI lineage: Eukaryota > Metazoa > Chordata > Actinopteri > Sciaenidae > Larimichthys > Larimichthys crocea. Next base: position 1,647,302 of record NC_040022.1, read on the forward strand.
GGCTTCTCACCTGTGTGAATTCTCTGATGCGATTTCAATGATGACATGTCAGGGAATGTTTTACCACAGATATTGCAAAGGTACGGCTTCTCATCAGTGTGGGCTCGTCTAATGTGGACTGTCAAGTTACTTTTCTGTGTGAAATTTTTCCCACATGTTGTACAAATATGTGGCTTCTCACCCGTGTGAGTTCTTTGATGTTGTCTTAATCCTTCCATGTTACGAAATCTTTTCCCACAGGCGTTGCAAAGGTACGGCTTCTCACCTGTGTGAACTCTCGTATGTTTCTGTAAACCTGACTTGTACTTAAAATCTTTACCACAAATGTCACATTTCAAAGAGTGTTTGCCTGGGTGAGCATTACTGTCAGCCCCTGACAAGTTAGGGTTGCACACGATGTTACTCTGACTTCTGTTTTCATGTGGTTGATCGTTTTGTTCTGTCTCTGCATCTCTAGTAGAGTCTTCATGCTCGTATCCTTTCTGATCTTGGCTCTCAGCTGCATAAAAGTTGTTCAACAGCAGCTGGTGGTCACTTTCAGGTTCTGGTTCAGCATGGTCCCTTTCCTCATCAGTAGGAGTCACCACAAAGGTATCAGCCTCCACCTTCATCACAACCTCCTCTCCCTCCTGACTGGTGCAGAGCTCCTCCTGTTCCTCTTTAATCTGTAGAGGCTCTGGGTCCTCTTGGTCCAGACTGGAGCTCCTCTCCTGGTTACAGAGCTGCTGGTCAGTGAGAACCTCCTCCTCTTCCTCCTTACAGACATGTTGCTGTTGGAGATCTGGAGGGACAGAGAGCAAAAGGAATATGATACTACTGTGATGGTGAAGAGGAAATGCAGACGTGAGTAAATTAGTCAGCAAGGGCTGGCTTAATTCGTGGCAGCGGCAGCTAGTAGTGGCATTTCCGGTGGCAGCCTGAGCTGATGCCAGTGTCTGTGGCATTGATTAATCTCTCAACTGCTGCCGCTGTGTGTGTCCGTGTGTGTGTGCACCACGGCAGTTGCTGCTGTTATGGGCATTTGTTTTTATTTTATAAAAGTCATTGTTGTATTACACTCGATGGAAGTAACATTTCTTTTACGTGAGTTCCGCATTCATTTGCAGGGTTTTCTTAAATAATCTCTTAACCACTGCCACTGTGTGGCGTGGCTGTCGGTATCTGAGGCTGTTAAATGTCCCAAGGGCTACTCCGACTGACAAGTAGGTGGACAGTCACCCCCTTTCGGTGTCTGAGTTGATGCCCCAATTGGTTGTCGGGTATGGAAGCTAATTTAAATATCCGATCTGAAAATGAACCTAAAATGTTCCAGCATAAAAGGTAATGTTATAACATTTAAAGCATTCGGTTCATACCACTTATGTCATGAAGTGTCATATCCTATGATAGGTGTTGTTTCTCAACACTTTTGATGGTCATTTTTAGTTTTTATAGATGAATTAAGTGGAAACAAATGACCCGGCAAACAACACAAAACATTGCACTTTTGAATGAACTTTTTATTCAGGGTTAAGCATTTCACTCTCCAAAGTGTCAGCAAAAACACAAATCTAGCAACTAATCAAATATTTATTCTTTAAATTAACAATGTGTATCACACTTTATTTAGTTGCCTACCTCAAACACACACACACACACGCACACACACACGCAGGTCAGTGGCAGCTGCGCCACACGGTGGCAGTGGTTAAGAGATTATTTAAGAAAGCCTCCTAAATGAATGCGGAACTCACGTAAAAGAAATGTTACTTCCATCGAGTGTAATACAACAATGACTGTTTTACAAAATAAAAACAAATGCCCATAACAGCAGCAAATTAGTAGCAGTAACGGTACTGACGTATCTAACAACTGTGATTATAAATGATTAACTAGTAAAAGTTTTACTCACCTATCCTGTGTAACTTTATTTCAGGTTTGCAAACGATATCCAGCAGTTTGCGCTGACGATAGATCTCTTCTTCGTACTCGACGATAGTTTTTTGAAAAACTCCAAATATTTCTTCAGCAGCAGCAGTTAGTCGCTCGTTGACAAACTGTCTCAAACAGTCAACTGAAGACATTGTCGCTTAATTACAGATTAAATAATTAACTGTGTCACCGCTACAATACCGTCTTCCTCTTCATTCAATAACGTTACGTGCACAGAGCTAACGCTGCTAACGGCTGTAGTGTTTACTTCCGCTGGATGTCACACTGTTAAGTTCCG
>NC_040022.1:1951010-2064343 GCF_000972845.2 Larimichthys crocea
AATTCTCTCAGAACATTATTGATCCTCCTGTTGGATTTTTGCAGGTGAGCATCTGTTGTGTAGAATTTTATTCATCAATGTTCAGTCGGTGGAGAGAAAGTGCACAGGAGTCCAAGTCTTCTTATGTTGAAAGGTTTATTGAAGCTTGGCCAAGGAGAATGAAGCATTTATCAATACACTTGTCATGACATGATGCCGAGCTGTCCTCTCTGGCTCGTCTGTATGACCCCAGAATAGTGCCACAACTACTCTTATGTCTAAGGAAATATGTTAGTGGTCCGACATTGTTATCCGACTCCGTCAAGGCTTCTACTTTATGTACCTACCTGTTGTGTCAAGGGAGTGAGACAGCGCTTTCCTCTGACCTAAACACAAACATACAGCTGCTCTGTATCTCAAGGAGAAGTCACAATCTAAAGATTTAACACTATCCCTACAGTGACCTGCTTGACCCTGCGTAACTCAACTTATTTTAATTTGATCTTATGGACCGGTCCATTCCACCAAAAAAAAGATTTGGCGATTATATCACACTTGATACCATGTAGCTTATCTTTTTAATGAAGAGTTTTAAAGTGTACATGACATAAAACCAATGGACTGTTGATCTTTACAAATCAAGACTAGTCTGAAAATGGCATAGCCATCAGTGCTGGGTAAAAATGTTTCGAATCGAATCGAACTGTGAGCTTAAAAAGTCAAATCAAGTCATGGATTTGAAGAATCGTGACGCCCCTCATCACTTCCGGTCAGCCAGTCTCTGCAGGAGGGCAATGACCGTGTCCTGTTTGGAAGAGAGCAGCTCCAGGGCCGTGGCTATCCTCCCGAGGGACTCCGCCATCCGTACCTCCCTCCTCTCGCGCCTCTTCTCTCTGGCTTCCACCCGGCGACGGGCCACCCGGTCCAGGTAAGCCTGCTCCTCCTGTCGCTTCAGAATCTCCTGGCACAAAGTGGTGCTGGGTTGCTCCTCGTTTCCTTTCTGGTTCTGTCTTTCAGCTCCCGACGATGTAGTTGTCGCAGACAACGAGGTGGAAACAGACGAAGTGAGGCACGAGGAAGCGGGGGGAAAAGAGGAGGAGAGGCCGAGGAGATTCTGATTGCTGCCAATCGGCGCGTTGCTAAGGCGAAACGGTATGACACCCGATGAGAATGACGGAGCTTTACGGCCGACGTAGCGCGACGTGTTGAGGTCTGTGTTACTAGTCAAGCCAAGGGAAGGAGAAGTAGAAGCTGTCTCTGTAAAACAAGGGGAGGAGATAAAAGATGGAGATGGCACGATGGTGGCTGGATGAACAGTGGTTGTAACAATGTCACTGTTGAGGACGATCAGGGGCTTGAGGTCTGGAGCATTTGTGGGGCTAATGGTGGCTGTAGTCATTGAAGTAATGGCAGCAGTGCTATTGATGATTTGACTGCTGATGGCTCCCTGACCCGCTGATTCCAGAACACCAGTCGAAGCAAAGTCCCCGTTAGGGCGGATGATGCTGGGGGGCTGTGGAAGCTGTGGTTTTGCTGCGATCTTTGCCAAAGGCCCGGGCAGCGCAGAAAGAGCATTTCCAGCTCGGTTTCTTTTGTTGTTGATGATTTGCGTGCCGACAGTGTCACAGAGTGTGGCATCCATCAACTAGACGGATCAGAGGAAATAAACAGGTTATATATAGAGCAGTCCATTCATACACTAGGCTCTATATGATTATGCTGCTGACTGCTATTAACTGGCCAACAACTGGGCTTCCTGTTTGGAGTCAAGTTGCAGACAAAAACCAACTATGGTCATTTAAAACTACAGTATACTAGTCATCCACAAAGCACACAAGTTCTATAAATCATTGAACCACAATGTAACCCATGTTTGTTTCCAATTAATCTGTTGTAGAAGCTAAAAACTCCTTACAAACAGATCAGTCACCAGACCCTGCCCCCCTTTAGATACTGTTGCTACAGTAAGAGTGTCAAGGAGCCTTCCAATTTCGCCTGTACTTATCAATGTACTACTTCTTTTTTTTTGCATTGCATTGTGTGAAATGGCAATGGCAGGGGTACACCCTGGACAAGTCAGTCGCCAGTTCATCGCAGGGCACATAGAGACAAACCCTACGGACAATTTAGAGTCACCAATTAACCAATTAAATGCATGTCTTTGTACTGTGGGAGGAAGCAGAAAAGTCTGCCAGTTACTCTGACTCATTATAACTCATTCAAATCATGGAAACATCTGCTTGCACAGCAGTCAATATGGGTAAACATAGTTTTGTGTTGGAGCTTGGTTTCTGGGTCAGTCGTCAGACCTGATCCAGTTCTATTTCCCGAGCCAGTTGCAGTCCAAATTAGCCCCCAAAATGATACATAAACCATGAGAAGATATTTTCAGATTTGATCCAACATTTGATCTCCGTGTGGAAACGTCATACTCACATCAAAGAACTCCCAGGACGTTTTAGCGTGTCCCGTCTCCCGGCTGCGATCTTTGACCCTCTTGTATGTGACGATGAGGTTGTTCCACTTGCGGCGGATCTTTTCGACAGGAATCACGTGACCCTTGGAGGCCATCTCCTCCTGGACGCTCTGGAAGAGCTGCGAGCGTTCCCGAGTCTCGTACAGGCCCCAGCGGCGGCCGACGGCCTCAATCAGGCACAAAACAGCTTTGGAGGAGAAATCGGAGCCGGAGGGAAGCGTCTTCTCTGAAAGAGCAGGTGGCATCGCTGAAGCTGGGAGAGGACACACACATTTTAAAATCAGGTCATTTGTGCTCCAGGTGCACCTGTGAGAAGTACGTAACGCTTTACAGCACTAAGTCACACACCACCAACTATTTCACTGACTTTGGTGAAACTGGATCATATTTTATGGAGAAAATGTTTCTTGGTTTTTCCATAAAATATGATCCAGTTCACCTCTGGTGTCCTCCGGCTGCTCTGCCTCAACTCTCTGTGAGTTACAGAGTTTCCTGACGGACAGTGAAGTAAACTGCTGCCAGCTGTAGCTGCTGTTAGCTCAGTTTGTTAGCCGGGCCGACCGGACTGTGAGCTCAGAGCACCGGGGGAGTGTCAGTGTTTGTTACGCTGTACCACAGGCGTTTTGGACCACCGGGAAGAAGAAGAGGAGGTTTTACAAGCCCAGGACAGGGAAGTGTCATGCTAGAACCGGAGCTGGGTGAGTGAGCAATGTAACCGGGCTCAGCAGCCTCTATGGACTTAATGACAGAGGCGAAGAGACTAAAGAGGACACTGACGGAGGAAGCCAAGATTAGTTGTTGGTGAGCGGTTCAACTAAAAGGCTTAAAGACAGATGCCGAGCTGGGCTTCTTGCTGTTGGACTAGTAAGTATCGACTCGCTAGTTTTTGATCATAAGTGATATAATCATAACAAATATCGGTGCACAACTGTTTATATTTACCACAGTGATGGACATACATCACAAAAATACCAATTTGTATGCAGTGTTGCTTTAAGATGATTTTTAATTTTTAAGTTTATTATTTATTCAGGCTGAAAATATCTGATCATTTGTATGTAAATTACATTTGGAGCTCCCTTTACACTCACAACAATACATGACTTTTTAGACAGGAAAGGTTGGGAAAGAATCACATAACCGCCTCAGATTTATATGTATATGTACTGTAAGAAGACCCTGTGCATGTGTTTTATTTAACTGTGACGTCCGGAGCTCACACTGACTGATGCACTCACCTGGAGCTATCTTCAGGTAAGTTTTTCCATCTCCTGACGTGGTGAAGAAGCGGTCCGTGCTCACAGGATCTAATTAAAAGAGACATTCAGACAGACAGATTTAAATATGGAATTACTTATTTCATTTTGCACTATAATAAAAAAAAAGAAGGAGCCCATCAAATGTGAACTCACACAGCAGCACAGGAGTGGCTGTCGTGGCTGCTTGCAGCTCTGTGTCAGCCAGCTCCTCTGCAGTCTGATCCACTCCTCCTCCTCCTCCTCCTCCTCCTCCTCCTCTGCATGCGGTATCTCCGCAGGGCGCAGGCGACTCCTGACTGCCCAAAACCAGCGCAGATGTGTTCTCATCGACTGCTTCAGTCTTCACATGCATTGTTGAGACGTCCCTGCTGCTGCTGCTGCTGCCTCCTTGCAGATTTCCCTCCATGGCAGTAACACACACACACACACACACACACACACACACACACACAATGGAGAAGCCTGTTTTGTCTGCGCAGGCGTTGGATTTTGGGAGAAAGTTTGGAGATCGCGGATCTCAATCGGCGGTGCGGGGTTCAGCCTCGGTATGACTCCCGCACGTCAGGTTAGTTGTGCGCGTGATGGACACGCATGCTCTGCCCCCCCCTCTCCTCCTCCTCCCTCCCTCCGCATGTTTTTTCATGAGGGGCAGAGAAATGGCTGCGCTGTCCACCACCTCAGCCCGACGGATGCGCAGAGCGGCTGCGCAGCTCTCAGCACAGATTTGCTGCTGGCAACAGTGACGTCAGTGACCGCACATGCGGTTCATGTTTACCCCGCAATAAAGCTTCACTTTACCATACCGATCCAATCTATTATTTATTATTATTTATTTATTTATTTAGATAGATAGATAGATAGATAGATAGATAGATAGATAGATAGATAGATAGATAGATAGATAGATAGATAGATAGATAGATAGATTTCAGGTATATAATACATATTGTATGGATTAATGACAACATGTGTATGAATATTACATGAAATAGATCCACCTAAATGTTACACATTTGACCTTTAAACAAAATCCACCACTCCTTTCCCCTCTGTGTATTAAATGCACTTTCAATAGAGGGTGTAGTTCTAGTATTATTATTTATTTTGACACTTAGTCTAGGTAGTCAGCAGGATATGTAAAAGCTTACATTGGTCTGCATCACATTATAAGCATTCTCTAAAACTGGACCAAAACTTCTGTACAGGGAGATTTTTTAAATGTGCTCCCTTGTTAAAGGTGTTGTGAGGGGCAGGGATGAGCTGATGGTTTGGACAGCCTGATAAGTCTGCTCCTCATGTGCAGGCAGTTTTCTGAGTGGAGTAAGACCTCTGCTTGCAACAACAGAACAGGCTGCTGATGACAGGTTACCCTTAACTCATGCTTCAATGCTGCGGACTGGAAACAAGCTAGAACTATGATTTGTTTATTTGCACATGACTTTTTGTTGCCAATTATTATTGTCTTTAGCTTTTGAATTTAGCTGTTTGGCCGTTCTGATCTATTGGTTATCGTGTCTTGTTGTTTCTACATTTAAAACCAATAAAAAGTGTTTTAAAAAAATAAACAAAGATTATGTCATTAAACATGTAGACAAACATTTTATTTTGAAAACATATAATAACATGGAAATCCACTTGCATGAACACTTCAGACATATATATACATTCTGACTTCTACAATACATTCATGATATTACAATCTGAAAAAAACAGGGCAATAAAAGAAGACTTTTATTTTTTTTTACTATTGTTCTGCAGTTTAAAACAGAAAAACGTACAAAAATACAAAAAAAAACAGCGCCTACATTACCCACAATGCAACTCATGTTGCATGACATCATTTGAGATCATTTGTCAGATTCAGTGTAGCTCCCTCTGGAGCCATAAAAGGCTCAATACACCCGTTTGTAAACATAATGCATCATGTGCTGATGCTGATGTGTGAAATCGGTGGAGTTCCCCTTTAACTTATAAAATTTAAGTGTTAGCACTTTTAATTTCTTAAATTAATTACGTTTCATTCATTAAACTGGACAGTTTAATGATTTAATTTGAAAGTAAGACCCTTATCTTATTTCTTTTAGAATATTATATCCAGACAAAGTGTAAAGTGCTTAACAAATGTGTTAGACCACCTGTCATGAAGGACTCTTTCATTTTCACTGAGCTCTCCACGTTTGACCATTTTCAACAGTAATGAGGAATTTCAAACTGAATTCATCTTACCTACATTTAAGGGCGGCTCACTCAGGCATAACATTCAACATTCAGGACTGAAGGCGAAAGTTTAGCAACTCTTTTTTGGAAACGGGGTTGTACCCACAAGTCTGTAATTCTCGACACGTTTAGCCTTTTTTCAGTAGCTTTGTGTTGGAGAGCAGAACGCTGCGTCAGTCGCTGACGTTGAAAACTTTCCTAAAATCTCTGTCAAATAACTCCTTGAGTCTGTTGCCCATGGCATGGTATTCAGCATTGTCCTGCAAAAGAGCATAACACAATGTCATGTCTGATATCTAACCGCTGCATTGTCATGTGGAGGTTTTTAACAACGCTTTCTTACTCGGTTGTATGAGGCACAGTTGGTGAAAATGAGCTCGACGTCGGACACAAACTCTCCAACGGTCTTGTAGACCTGATTCTCCAGTTTGTCTGCTACTTTGCCCAGCCACATCGGAGTCTTGACCACAGCAGAGTAGTCTGACAACTGCAGGTGCAAAGCAGAAATGAAGGAAATACTCAGCAACACCTTTGTGTTTTGTTCATAATGGCTAATAAATCCAGCCAGCTCATTAAGCACACTTTATATTCATGGGAAAAGCAAAGACTCACATAGCGGCTTGGATCTGTAGCAAATGTTCGCTCCTCATCGGCAGTGAACAGACAGAGGAGGAGATACTGACATTTCTGTTGATGCAAGGAAGAAGAGTGACGGCAAAGAAAGGTTGAACACAAAGACAGACAGACAGACAGACAGACAGACAGACAGACAGATTCACAGAGCGCTCACTGCTCACCAGCATGTGCTGTGATATTTCGTTGGACATGGCTGCTTCCCTTTTCAGCTCGTCCTTGTAAAAACACTCTTCGTTGGATTTGAATACGCAGAACGTACACATCCACAGAGTACCGTCCCTGTTCACACACAGACACACGAAATGTTGAGCGTGATGTCGCGGGTTTGAATAGAAAATCTCAAATGACTCAAAGACTTTGTCGTCTCCCATTCTGATCAAAGCTTTACCCTAAAACGGCGTCGTCTATGTGAGGCAGGTGACATTTCTGGTGGAAGGAGCGAGGGCAGTTATCACACATCACCAGCTCCTCTTCTTCTTCGCCTTCATTTTTACAGATGTAGCACTCGTCATCGTTTTTCTCATATTCCTGCCAAGACAAATGTGACAGCAACTTTGTTTCTGCGGTCGAGCGAGAACACCACAAGGAAAGAAGGTTCCTTGTGTTGTGATGTGAGTCAGAGAGTGAACCCAAATGCAGACGGGAAGATAGAATACACAAAACTTTAATAATGTACAGGACATGCAGGTTAACGCAAAATAACAAAAGGCGCCCCCAAGGAGTCCAGGTAAAAACTAACTTAATCTAATCACCCAAGATAAATCCAATAAACAGAAGTCCAACAAAGACAAGTACAGGGACAAAACTAATGCAGGACTGGAGAACACGTGCAGACAAACTGAGAAGTGAAAGAGAACTAATTAAATACAAGCGACGTAAAAAACAGGCGGGAAAAAGACAAAGATAGGAAGTGACGTAATGCAAGGCACACGAGGAAAGTCCCTTTCAGCATAAAACAGGAAATACTGAACCGGAAAAGCTGTTAATAGAAACCTAAATTCAATCTACTGTAGCTGACTGGGAGAGGCACAGGTTTTGTACTGTCACAGAACGAGAGATGTTGAATGAGGAAACGCGCTAGTCTGAAACTTACCGCGTCTATACAATCTGGCTTGCACCGACTGCAAGTGCACAGCAGTGTGTGGATCCTCAAGACGTTTGCCTGAAATAGATCATAGTTTCATAGTTTATGTGTTTTAGGATTGACAAATCCTGTGGCTCTCTCCTGGCTACAGCTACACTGTCACCTTAAGGTGCATCTTTGGTGCACAACAGCCCGTACTTGAATGGAGACAACTCGACACTGCACTACATAGTGTAGTGTACTAATGTAAGTATCCAAATTAAGACGCAGCAACAGGGTAAATAAACTGCATGTTTCCATATCGATGTTATTATTTCTTTCTGTCTAAATCAAAAAACCTGAACATGATGACGGCAGATTTCCTTCTGCAGTGAGTTGTCAAGCTGAATATTTGTCTATAGTATCTTATTATATCAAATCAAAATCGAATCAAGTTTATTTATAGAGCCCTTTACAACAGCCAGATGGTACCCAAAGTGCTTTACAACAAAGCCGTAGAAACAGAACATAACAGGTACATAGATAAATAAATACAGTTAAATTAAAATGCAATTAAAATACAGTTAAAGAATAAAAGTGCTGTAGTAAAAAAAAAACAAAAAAAACACAACATCAGGATAAAACGCTAATCTAAAAAAGTGTGTCTTAAGTTTTGATTTAAAATATATCTGAGGTTTAGATTCTTTCTGGTTATATACTAATTTTCATTGATAGTGGCGGAGTCCGCCACCCCCGCACTGTATTCAGCATACATGTGATTAAGTGTTTTATACAATTTTATCTCACAGCAAACCGAACATTTCCTGCTGCTGCTACTGTTTCACAATAAAAGTCAAAACATGGGGTGCTTTTATTGTGAAGCTGATGCCATTCGTCAAACTGTCTTCTTTTTTTTATGCATTCAGATATATCACTATAAACAGACACACCTTATTAAACCATACGTGTTGTGTCATGCTTGTCACATCATATCATGTCACTCTCATGATACCATCAGTGGACTGTAATGACAACACACACACACACACACACACACACACACACACACCATGCTGAGGATGGTTACCTCTGTTAGGACACCGAGTGGTTTGCCTTCGCATTTGATGTCTTTCCTCCAGGAACCGGTCTGACAGGAAGCCTCCTTCAAGAACTCCATTGGGGTCAACCAGCTCGCCTCGGTACGAATACTCTTCCCACAAGACCCTGGTGATGAAAGAAAGTTTGGATGAGACATATTTTGTTGGGTTTATCTTGTGTGTACACACTTTATCACACAGGATTCTTTTACAGGTACCTGATGCGAATCGTTTTTCATGTAGGGTCCCCTCTAACGCTCCACATGTAACTTTGTACACTTTATTGCTCCTGTCATGGCTGGGCCCTGGCTGCTCCTCCGTCTCTTCTTCTTCTTCATGTTGGGAGTATGAAAAACACAGGGACATATGACACACATCTGAAACTGTTTGCTCTATTGTTAGAATACATGTGTTAGCACACCCACCCGTGTCATTCGTGGAACTTTTTTTGCTGCTGTGGTCACTCTCCTCATCCTCATCCTCATCTCCATCTTCTTCATCTCCATCTTCTTCATCTCCATCTTCTTCTCCCTCAGACACTAGAAAAGGAGGAGGTGAGCAGATAGATCATCTGCTATTAGCTCTAATGATAAGATTAGATTTTAATATTTTAATATTTAAAGCGAGGTAACAAGATGCTCTTGTAATGCTGCAGTGCTCTTCTCGCATAAAAAACAGAAAACAACTCTTTTTCACAATACAACAAACCTGTGACGGCATCATCAGATTGGAACAGTGCTTTCTTGGCCTAGCGGGAAGAAAACAGAGGATAAGGTTCAGATCAGGATAATTAAAAACAACAAGATACACTAGAAAGTCAGAAACTATTAATATATGTACGGATTTACCTTTTTACACCCTCCTTTGTACCTCCCTGACTTCAGGTGACCTCCCTGCAGGGTGTAAAACAGAAAATAACAACCATGTGATTTAATACAGGAAAAATGTCACATACTGTTCCTTTAAAGAAAAAGCTAGATGTGTTTTGTTTCATGTATTTACCAAAATAAAAACCTTTTCAACAAACCTTTATTAGTTTTCCCAGCGGCACATTTCTACACCGAATGCTTAACTTCCAGTTCCTGGAGCTGCTCTTCCCTGAAAACTTCTCAAACTCACCGGGAGTAAACCACTGTTTCTCGACCACAATGCACTTCTCCCCTGAAACATTCAGAGCGTTGGGAATGAGTAAATGTCAACCATGAATAATCAACAGTGACAGCTGATATATGTCAATGTTTTGATATCGAAAATAAAATCTGATTCGCTGAGTCACTCCAAGTGTTTTCTTTTCCTTTAGATAAGATAACAGAGCTTTTATTCACCTTTAGCCAGTCTGTCTCTGTTCAGATACCCGCTCTGCTGTCCACAGGTCACAGGCAGCTGATGCTTATACATGGGCCAGTTCCAAATCTCGCTCTTCTCTCCCCTCTTCAGTGAAGGAGCTGGAAAATAAAAACGTCTTTGTTCCAAATCACAAAGGCCAACAACACCATCGGCCTCATGTTCTAACCCTGAATGTTTACAAAGTGGGAGGTGACTCACAGAAGTTTATCTTGACCTTTTTCTTCTTATTAGGAGTCGACTGAGATGACGGACCGGCCTGCTCCTCCTCCTCCTCATCATCATCATCATCATCACGTATGCGCCTTCTTCTCAGTTTTCTCTTTTTCTTCCCTGAGTTTGCTTTCTTCTCCTCTTTCTCCTCATCTTCTGACACCTCCTTCCTTTTCCCTTTGTCTGTCTCTTTGTTTACCGCCTGCTCAGCCTGCCGTACGTTAAATTGGAAAGACCCTGTCCATGAAAACGTAGATAAATATCAAAGGCACACCATGAACAAATGACAAGTAGAAGAACGATAGAGAACATAAATATGGACCGCAGAATTACAAATGCAGAGTCTGACCGTCCTTGAGGCTGTTGCGCATTATTAGCAGGGTGGGGTATTTATTCACGATGGTGTCCGTAAAGACGCAAGTCCAGAAACCTCTGATGTCCTCCGGATGCTTTTTCTCCAACCAGTCCAGGAAATCATACAGAGCTTTCCTCAAGTTGTCTTTACTTTTCATGCGACTCAACTTCTGCACACACACACACACACACACAAGTATGGAGAGAATTAGGCTTCAATATTGATATTGATATGTGTAATGACATGTTTTCTTAAATCAATCAGCACACAGGGCGGTTAGTACTGACACAAGCAAGAAGCTTCTTGTTGTGAGGCTGACGGCGGGCTGCGTGGACCTTTCTGTGTTCTTAGATTAACTGGTGACCATAAATTGTCCGTAGGTGTGAATGTGTGCGTTTTGGAAAGTTTTGGAAAAGCTGAAGCTATTCATTATTAAAAACTGTGATATGACATGAGCAAAGTTGCACTGGTGAGAGATTCATAATCTTAATGACTCCCAGCTCTGGCTACAGTATCTGTAAGAGTTGGTAGTGAAAATAGAAATATTGGAAAATAATTCATCATATCTCACAAAAAGGTCCAACACCACATCATAATTATCCTCTTTAAAAGTAATTTCTTGCTTCTCTAGAGAATTAATTAACTTAATTTATGGTAATACTATTATTTAGGGAATACTTAAATGATCTCTTAGGACTCAGGTTACAGTTGCTCTAATTCTGCATTAAAAACATAAACATAAAGAATGTTAATAGAATAAAACAGTGGATGTGTTTAATGCTGCATCACATCAGATCTGGAACAATGTTTTATTGGTGACAGTGGATGTTGGACTGCGCGCAGGCCTCTGGCGCCGGCGCGCTTTGCATTCAAATACGCCCGGATGGGGTGCGCCATAACAATTGCGTAAAGCGGTGTCCACCCCAGTGCCTCACCTCGTATGTGTCCTCCGGGATCAGGTCGTAGTCCTTGAGCTTGTCGAGAAAGATTTGCGGTTTGTCCATGCAGGACATTTCAGTTTTTTGACAGTGGAAAAACTGCAGCAGTTCTTCATCCTCTAAGAAATGCAGGTCCACCATTTCAGCGCACAGAGCCACACCAGGCCGAAACGCGCCAGATGTTTAGATGTGATATTAAAGCATGGCACTAAAGTAATGTGCTCCAGAGAGGCTGCATGAGCTGTTTAACTGAGGAATAATGTCTGCATAAACTGTCCTGCTCGGCACTTCAGGATCTGGAAACTACAAAACAAGTTTCAAAAATCAAAACCCTGGAGAATCTGCAGCTTTGAATACAGGCGGAAGTATTTGCGCCAAGATTCTCTTGAAGATCTGCCCACAAATGTTTTCTCAGTTCCTGCTCTCTCGGTGACGTTTGGAAAGTGAAACTGTGCCAGTCAGCGCTCATGGACTACAACCGTGCGTCCTGTGCGTGTGCGTGTGTGTGTGTGTGTGTGTGTGCGTGGACGTACGGAAAGCCAGCCGGTTCAAACATACAGTATGTGACTTTCAGCACGTTGTCCTGTGAGGAGTTCACTGGGATGTGGGACAGAGATACGCACAGGACATTATGAGCAACAAGCAGAGTTAAAGAGAGTTTAGATTCAGATTTCTCACATTAAAGTTACTTTTTGTAACAGATTTGAAATCTTGTTGATGTCACTCTGACTTGTAATCAGGTGAATGGTGTCTCTGTTTCACTGATTTTGGTGAAACTGGATAAAATTTTATGGAGGAAATGTTTTTCCGCCTCAACTCTCTGTGATTTACGGAGTTTCCTGATGACCAGTGAAGTAAACTGCTGCCAACTGTAGCTGCTGTTAGCTGATGTTAACTCAGTTTGTTAGATAGGCCACCCGGACTTTGAGTTTAGAGCACTGGGAAAGTGTTTGTACCACAGGTGTTTTGGACCAGGCGTGGTGGGGAGCAGAGCCAATGTCGTGCCAGAACCGGAGCTGGGTAAGTGGACAATGTAACCAGCCTATTGACAGAGGCTAAAAGGCTGATGGTGCATGATGAATGCACCGCGACTGTATCTGAGTTCATATAAACACAGCTCGCCCTCAACTTTAGGTCCGACCAGCACAATGCAAAAAGTGGTCTGATCCATTTATACGCATCCTTACTGGATCCTGTGTATCTGGACCAGCAATGAAGGACGGACTAAAACAGTATAGGTATGAATTCAGCATGAACTAATTCATGAGAAAACATTTAGCATTTCTTATATTTGATGTAACTCAAAGTTTTAAATGTTGCAGGCAGATGTGTGCTCACTTTGACTGATCGTGAAACTTTTATATCCAGTGACAAAAAGATTTCGACACCAATAAACTTTATTTATTTTCCTCAGCCAGTCCATCGATCGTGGTCTTCGTCGTATCCCACCAAGTCGTTGTAGATGACGTCTTTGTGGTGATGCTGACAGGACTGCACCACCTGCAGGACGGTTGCAAGGCGTCGGTCTAAAGCGGAGAGGTGTGATTCAGAGAGGAGCGGGTTCACGCCTGCCAGAGGATCCTGGAGCAGCGAGTCCCGCATGACATCACTCAGACGGAAGCCAGGGAGGGACAAGAGGCGCAACCGGAGGAAGGTAGAGCGACGGATCCTGCAAGATCAAGAGAGATGTCCACTCAGATTTGCTTAGTGGGTGTGTGCAGACATTTTTTTTAGTTTTGTCTTACCTGCAGCACTGCTGCAAAGGAGCCAGAATGGACGGCTCATCACGAGAGTGACGCCCAAACCTGCTCGCAAGAAATGCAAATTAAGCGTTACCACAACGATGCCACAACACATTTGACTGTCAGGCGTGAGTTGCTGAGATGAGTCAGCAGATGTTCGCGGCACTCACGCTCGCCCGTTGTCAAGATGAAGCAGAAAAGTCTCATTGCCAAACTTCTCAAACGTCTCATAGTGATGTCTGTCCATGTTGCCTTTGAATAAAAAACATTCATGTTGGTTGTTGTAAAAAGTTAACAATGATGGCAAACCGATCGACTACCGATAAAATGTACTGACTCATGAGGAAGTCCAGCACAGCCATGTCTATGAGATCCACCAGTCTGGTGCCGTGGTTGTAAGGAGGCGTTTGTTTCACTGTGTCACAGTAGGCCGGGTCCGTCTCCCACCTGGAAACAACAGTTCATTCATTCATGCTACAGGCCAATTTTAGATTGGCACCTAACTACTCCTGCATACTTTGTCCTGCAGAAACCATTCAAATATCACAATGTTCAGCTCATTTCAGACATGATGGCCATTTCTTTTTTACTCATCCGTACCATTCATATTTCGAATTTAAAATTTAAAATATTCAACTTTTTCCACATTCAAATTCCACATTAAAAAACGAACGGCACAACCTTCAAATCTTTCGACAAACCTTCAACTCTTTCAGCTTCCGCTGCTTCTCCATACTTTCAGCTACAGACTTCATTCAAACTTTAAACTTCATTACAATATTCTACTCTTTTCAACATTTTTACACTTTATTACACTATTCTGCTGGGGTTTTTTTTTCACATCTCTGCATCAGGCTTTTCAGCAGGTGTCCACACCTCAGTTTTCTAGTTCACTGTTGCTTTCTTGTGATCCAAAGGCCTCCTGATTATATATTGTGACATTAACCTGATCTCCCACACAAAAGAAAAATGTGTCCACATCATCTTTAAAAACATGCACACAGCTCTACTCTAACAGCCTGATATTGGCTTATTATATATTAATCACACTAATTAGCTGACATTAACACTTGTTAACTTCTCTGTCCTTCACTAATTTAATGTTGTGTTGCACTTCTTCAATGGCACCATTGGAGGGCAGTGAAGGCTCGTGATCCTACACACACACTCAACTGTAAACTCCACCAGCAACAAGGTAGACATTTAAAAGTGACAGAAGTGTTTCCAATATTCTGTCCACCAACATGTATATTAGTGCAGATGGACACAACAAAGACTTTAAACAGGAATCTCAATAAGATACAGACAGTGTACGCACTGTGCTAGTTTGGTGCGACTGTAGGCGCGTCTCCACGGTGACCTCCAGGACCTGCGGGCAGCTAGGGTGAGGTCAGGTAGCATGGCAGCCAGGGAAACCTCCAGTGCATGTGGGTGACCGCACACCGGGTGCTCTGACGAACAGTAGTACTCGCACTGGCCATAGAAACACACGTTCCCCACTAGTATGAGTCAGAGAGATGACTTAGTTTAGTTCAGTGGTCTAATGTTGGGTGTCACTTCTTTGTGAATGCATGCTGATGGGCACACATACCGGGGGAAGTGAAGAAAGTCCTAGAAAGCCTGTGGTCAGTGGTGATCTCTCTGATCTCTGTGGTGACATTGATGAGTCGACCGACCACTGGAGGAATCCTGTTGAAGCCCAACAGTCTGATACAGAACAAGGCAGACAGGAAGATTAAGAATAACACAAAAAAACAAGGGGGAAGACAGAAATGTGACCAGAATAAAGGACACTAGTGCTCTTTTCAATTTAGACCTTACTTGTATCCCTACGATACAAGCTGTACAGCAGCTTCATGAATGAATAATTCCATTGTTGGACCACTGATCTGGTGGCTACAGAATAATCCCAAGAGGACACCTGCTGCCCTCTGACACACTGTGACAGACTGTACCTGTCGAGATGAAAGGCAGCGATCTCTGCGTTGTGTCTTTCAAAGTCAGAGAAGTAGAAAAGGTTTACGTCCGTCTCGGCATCTCTGGATTGTCTGTGCAACGAAAAACACACAGACAAACACGAATGCACGATGCTCTGTGCAGACGTACGAACGAAAGATGTGACCTCTGGTTGTGATTTAACAGTCAGGATAACTGAACAGACACTCCAGTCACAGTTGCCGTCTTACTTCATGGGTTTCAGCAGAGCTTGTCCGTAGTTTGGGAACGACATGAGCAGTTTGAGCTGGGTCCCTCCTGTCTTCTGAACTGAAATTCATGAGGTGAATTTAGATTAGGAAAGAAAGAAGAGGCGTAATGGTTACATGAGTACTGCACTGGATACATGTTGGGTGTAGTGCAATACACCTGTTGGTCCACATGGTGGCCCTTTACACTGTTAAACTGCCACTGGACACTCTATTTGGTACATGACTGCATAAAGACGCAGATAAAAAAACTTAAAGGTCCCATATTATAAACTTTTTACACATTTTATTTGAAATGTTTATATCTATAGGAAGATGTATTTGTGATTTTAAATACCAAAAATTATAGTATAGTTTCAGTATAGTTTCACATCTGCTTCTTCCTGGAGCTCCTGCAAGAACAGGGTGTTTTGTCTCATCAATATTAATGAGCCTCTGTCCTGATTGGCTGACTGGACGGTGCGTACAGGTGGGCCTTGCTGGAGGCGTGGCTGAGGGTGGTGACTATAGTTGTGACATCACAACCTTCCTAAAGTCTTGTTTAAAGTGTGTGTGAATATGTGCTGTGTACGTTTCTCCATAGATTGAGCATTCTGATACTTACACAGTGTTATCTAACTTCTAGAACTGCTTTAGAATAAAAAAATGAAATAAATGGAAATCTTACTTTTTTTACAATTTGGGACTTTTAAAGGTGGTGTGGTTCAGTGTGAGCCACTTTGTTTGCTACATTTGTGTCATTTGACAACCTGGGAATGAGACTAAACAATTTATCATCATCCAGAATTAATTAAATTTGTTTTGGGCAGCATTTCTTAAGCAGTTTCATGTCTCCGTAATGCGTTATTCAACTAAAAACGTGTGAATCTTGTCACCTCAAAAGTCTCTTTGGTGGCAATTCTACGCCTGCAACACATACACAAGAAATTCAGCACATCGTTCGCCAGTTTGCAATAAAATATAACTCCTTTTAGCGACACTGAGATTAGTAAATTGGACAAAAACAGTCTATCATCCAAAAAACTAAAGCACGAGTCACCTCACCCACTCTTTAAACAACTGCGGAGCGTGAACGAGTTAAATCAAAGCGTGCGTTCTTTCAAAGTTCAACATTAAGGTGGCAGACATTCAGAAGAAGGTTCCGCAAATTCGATAAATAATTCAAAAGATATACATCCTGAGATACGAATCAAATCCTCTCATATCATATAATTCCTCTTTAAAACTCGGATTAAAGAAAAAACAAACCTGAATTCAAATATTTAAATACATTTGCACCGTGGCGAGTGTTAACTGTGAAAGAAAAGGGATGACACAGCCAGAAAAAAACAAACAAAAAAATCAGCCAGTAGCTGAGATTAGTCCTTAATCTGCACCGTGCAACACAAATCTCAATGCATTATTCATTCTGCGGCGTGCTGATGGGTGTCTGAGATGAGCGAACACAAACTGAGCATGTTTTGATGCAGGTGAAGTTGTGTGCCTTGTGTGCGTTTAAGTGTGCAGTGTGTAAGTCATGCACCCCGTTTATACGTGTGAGGGGGGTGATTGGGTGTTGAGACAATCACCCCGTTTATACGTGTGAGGGGGGTGATTGGGTGTTGAGACAATGTAAGTTTGTGGGAGGATTATATAAATATTACGTCCTGACAAGAAAAAGATCACATGAGCTGCAGATTTAAGACGTTCCATTATCTGTTTTTGTGCTAACATCTTTGCATTTGCATTTCATTTGTTTTTTGGGTTGTCAGAATCATGTTTTAGTCCATAAAAACATAACAGGCTTTATAAAACGAGTGTTTACTGTGAGTGCCCATGTTGTCTGCCGACCTATAAATGTATTACAGATATTCACGTTGCACACACACACACACACACACACACACACACACACACACAC
This sequence comes from Larimichthys crocea, assembly GCF_000972845.2. Taxonomy (NCBI): domain Eukaryota; kingdom Metazoa; phylum Chordata; class Actinopteri; family Sciaenidae; genus Larimichthys; species Larimichthys crocea. The sequence goes on from NC_040022.1 coordinate 1,968,434, forward strand.
ACACACACACAATCAATTCATAGCCAACTGCAGCCTACAGCCCTCCTCTATGTTTCTATTCCACCTTCTCCAAACTCACACTTTGTGGGTCATCACACATTGTGCTCAATCCTCCCGGGTCTATCAGTCGTTTGTTCTGTGTAAATGTGTGAATTCAACAAAGTTACACGTGCGGCCGAGCATCTATCATCCTACATTAACTTTGTGCGAATGTGTTTCTAAAAATGTTCATGGTTCTAAATATGAACACACAGGCACAGTTTACTGTATTCAGAAACTTCAGTGTTGCCTCTGGCTTCTCTCACAGGCTTGTATGGAGGAGGGAAAATGAGAAAGCAGCATGGCTGTGTCAAGAGGAACGCGAGGGATCGAACTTAAATGAGACCAATTTGGGGTAAAGATTAGGTCAGATTCTAGATTGAAGTGAGGTACTATATTTTATCTAAAGCGGGCTGGACAACATAAACTGTAAAACTATATTAAACAAGGTGACAGTGGCTCTGAAAATGAAAATCTTTATTGTTATTTAGCTTCAAATCTATTAAACATTTCATGACTGGCTACTTGTGCTGCCTTGTTTCAGTAAAAACCAAAAACAACACTGAGTCCTAAATTGGGTGTTTTCATCTGAGTGGGTTGTACAGGTTTTGGCAGAACGTGGGAAATATTTAAAGAATCATGTCTGCAGTATGTTTTCTAAATATTTTATACAAAGTGTGCCAGTAAGAAACAAAATGTGCCTGGCTGCCGCTGCAGGATGTACTTTTAGGAACAAAAAGATTAACAGGAGAATAATTAAATCGTCAGTAATCCTTCCTCTGCTCATCCTTTGTTTACTGGTGGCGTTCCCTGGAGCTGTCCTTTCTTCAGTCTGTCCTCTCACCTGCTAGCCCTGCCCCCACCCCTCATTCTCACTCACCAGCACCGAGGATACGCTGCGTCGCCAAGTAGTGAGTCAGCTGGGCCAGGTCGGGATCCTTCCTGTTGTACAGCTCCCAGCGTGAGATGCCTAGGTGGAACCGAAGCCAGGGAGGGTGTGTCTCCACGTCGCTCGTCCAAGTGACTCTGTCGTAGCCTCCCTCCTGACTGGAACTCTGCCTTTTAGGAGAGGAGGTGATGAATAGGCAGTAGGTTACAGTTGAACTGAACTTCAGTGAGTCTGCTGTCTGAAGCAACACATTACATTGCATGCCATTACATTCATTTTGCAGAGCATCAGCAGTCTAAAGGCTGAGAGATATTAAAGATACAAATCCCCAGCAGCAATATATCGTAGCATACAGTCCAACATGAAACTAGTTTTAAACAGTTTTGTTTACTCTCTTCAGTCAGTGTGTTAATGTCAACTTTTTGACCTGACCGGCAGGATTTCATCTGTATGATGAAAAGTCAAGGGTTCATTAAAGATTTATAGCATTTTGCAAACAACCAGACCTCATGGCGGCGCTCAAATGGAAAAGTCATTCAGTAGGGTTCATCCTCAGGGCACCTTGAATATCTTTAATTTCATGGACATTCATTCGGTAGTTGTTTAGATATTTCTACATAGCCTTTATATATTATATACATTTGAAAGATTTTTGGAAGACTAGATGATGTATTGATTGTATTGACATATTGATTGATCTGTTTGACTTACCACTGACTGTCACTGTTGATGGGCTCTTCCCTCTCCTCTTCATCACTTCCTGCATCCCTTGCATGTTCATTTGCCTTCACCCTCAGCAGCCAGTCATCTTCTCGCAGCTCTGGGCGTGGCAGGTTGTACAAAGGGTGCTCGAACAGTGCCTCGAGCTTCGAATGACCTTTGTCCTTTTGAATCACTTTTCCAGCTCCTATCAGTTTCTTTTCTCTCTCAGTGGCATCACTGAATGAGTGCTTGTCTTTAAGGTGTACGGGTCTGTTATTCAGTTTGTGTTGCTCTTCATTCTGTGGGATTGTTGGCAGTTTATGTGAGGAGGAGGCAGCTGGAGAAGAGGAGGACTGGGAGATAGACTGATGGTGTTGAATATTTGTTTTTGGAATGGAAGAAGAGGAAGAGGTGGGAAGGACGCAGGCTGTCTGGAGGATAGAGAGACAAAAACATGCCAGAAGGAGGTGGAGAACGAGGGACAGAAATGCCAGACCCAGATAGATGGAGCGAGTGGATCGACCCAGGTTCAGTTTTATCATGCTGGAGAAAGAGAGGAAAGAAACAGAGAGAGAGGGAGACATTTAAAATCCCAGACAACACTTCCAACCTGATCATGATGAAACATTTTCTGATCATTGCGATCCACTTACACACCCATCCAGGAGTAGACAAAATAAAATAAAACTTTTACTTTGACTTTACTTTGAATGAACTGAATTGCTCACAGAGGCCACTGTATTGATGCCAAGTAATATCACAAAAGAGCGCTAACATGTTTAGCAGGTTTTAACCATAGACAGCAAAAAAAATATGGATGTCATATCCATGACGACACGCACAGGTTTCTGAAGAGCCGTCGTAAAGCTCAGAGTGCCATCTTGGCAGTCCTGCCTCTTTCGCCTCCGGGCAAATCTAAAAGTGGGCAAAGAGGTGGAGCGTGGGTGGAGCTGAGGCAGGCTCAATGACATCTGGGTATTCAAACAAGTTCCCTGTAACAGCACCCACCTGTCAGTCAAAGCAGCCACGCTTTTAATTATAAAAAGACCTGAAAATGATCAGTAAGATTCATCATCTGGGAACCTGTGCAAAATGTTGTGCCAATCCATCCAGTAGAAGTTCTGATATTTAACTGGTTTGGTTGAGATTCTGGCCTGCAGGTGGTTCAAGATGAAAAGTCAGGGGATCACCAAAGTCATGGTGATTTATCCTCTGGGGAGCATGAATATCTGTAGCAAATGGCACAGCAATCATTGAAATTGTTGTTGAGAGATTTAATTAAAAATCACAAATGTGATCATCATGGTGGTGCGAGTGGATCACCAAGGTCAGTAAGATTCATCATCTGGAGACCATGAACGTCATGTCAGTCCATCCAGTGATGAACGAGTGAATTCTACTCACATTTACACACTGCGTCAGTCTTAATCTGTACTGAACACGTGGAAATTTAATGCAAATAAGAAAATATGCACTAATACAGGACATGGTATTGTAATGATAAAACATTTTTCACTTTGGCCCGTTTGGATAAAACCAAATGGTGCATTTAACCATCACCAGCTGTTGTCATGTGCATACACACTTTTATTATGTCAGCCACGTTAGCAAGGTCATCTCACTACATGTCTGCATGGCTGTGTGACAGTTAAACACGATAGCACGTCCCACTTTTAAAGCAGTTTCACGATTGTAAGGATGCAGTTAAACACCTGCTTTGCTCTTCTCAGTTTAAACATATGTCAGACTTTATGGGGACGTTTAGGAACCTCAAGTGCTCATGTATTTCTCAGTAAACAGACAGGTGGATGGGGAGAGAGACAGGCTGTCATACAGAGATTCACTCTCCACCAGTCTAGCAGAAAACTGTCAGATAATCATTTACATCAAATCCTCAAAGAAAGAAAATCTCACTAAGAAAATCAATACATTATTGAACAACCTGCTGCTCCCAAATTCCCTGTGTGGAGCAGCAGGATGGAGGAATTACTTACATCTCTTTCCCTTCAAGACCTTTTTTCTTCTCCCCCTCTCTGTTCAGCTCCTCTTCCTCTCTTAATGAGGTAGATTGTCAGAGTCTGGTGGCATTTCTACTGCTTTTTTTTTTTTGTTGCCCTGTTCTTACCCTCAGGAAGATTGCATATGTGTTTGTTATCATGCAGTCACTGCAATCCAAACAGAGGCAAGAGGACTGGCATGTTACGGTGACCTGTGTCTGCGTGACCCACAGCTGAAAGGAAGGGAATGACAAATATACTGCCAAATGATCTTTCAGCCTGCCTGGATCAATGCACGGCGGGTGATAACAGCAGTGCTACACTGCAGTCCTGTACAGAGGGGCTGGATATCTTTGCAGTATCTTATCTCGAAACATTTCAGCATTCTTATGCTCACAATTTCCATCTCTGGGTTTGACTTTTGAAAGGACACTCTGTGAGGTTTCATGAATTCATGGACGCTCTTTTTTCTTATCGAGCACGGCGGTTTAACAGTCAATGAAAATATGAGGAGATGTCAAGAGCAATGAGCTGGGTCTTTTGTTACCATATCGGCAAAGCATTAAGGTGCACGCACACGCACACAAAGCTCATTGCTATGAATTCTTTTTACATTTTTTTCCGTCCTTTGAGAGCTGAAGAAAAAATCATTCTCTCGCATACTGTTAATTAGCCCACTATACGTTTCTGTTAATTAGCTAACTTTGCTCTAAGAGGGAATGTATTATGTATGTTGCAGCAGGTCCCAGTAGAGCGGGCTGATGTTTTTTAAAACCTGCGGCAATGTGCTGCGGTTTTACATGCACCTTCTGAGAGTCTTTTATTACATCTGAACAACTGTTAAATGTCACAAATGAGATTAAAATATAAACACACAAACACAGAAAGAGAGAGAGAATCGTCAGTTGTTATAATAGCGCAACCGTTTAAGTCAATTAGGAAACTTTATTGCAATTATTCATCGTCCTTGACATTTTAAATTGGACCTGTGGTTTAGGGATGTTCATTGGCATTGTTGGGGAAGGGCAAATCATGAAGGTATATGTTTGATGGTGTCATGTCATGAGGAGGTTCACTGCATGCTCCAACCGAGCTTCAGCATTGCTATAAAAGCCTGCAGACGCTGGGAAGGCTTCCTTATAGCATGTAAAACGACATTTCTTGTGTGCTCTAGCATGCCTTTAATCAAGCCTACCGAGGAAGAAGCATGATAATTATTGCATAATCAGGTCGGCGTGAAAGGCTCCATGCGAGATCTACCAGCAGACCCTGACCCAGCTAATTCTCACTAGAAATGAAAACAAAGCATCAGAACATCTTTTATCTAACAAGCAAGCACAGCCAGAGCTGAAAAAAAGAACCAGAAGAAACTTTATTTCACTCTATTCTATGAGATGTGTCCTTGAAGGACAAGTTTATGAAATTAGGTGTTAAAATCATCTAAAAAATGAGCAGTACTCTCAACTCCAGACTGTGGGGGCGTGTCGGCTTAATGTGCTGATGTGTCAGATGAGTTCAGAGAATGACATGACTAACTTTTAAACACTGAGCGAGATGAATTCATCTCTATCTCTCTGCTAGGGGTGCAGGGGTGTGCTCAGGGTGGCCTCAGCGTGTCATCGAGCCACCCTTTAAGGACCGCCCACAAAATCCGGGACTGAAAAAGTGTTTTAACCTCTGACTCCACATTTCAGCAATATTTCATTAAAAAGTCTTTTCCCATGTTTTCAGCAACTATTTTCCAATATATTTAATGTTTTTGAAAGAAAACTCAGAATTGCCCTTACACAGTCTTTAAGAATAATATAGCCTAAACTACAATTTTATTTAAATCTTTATTTAAGCCTAAAGAAATATTGAGGTTTCCCTCATTTGCCATGAGAAATGTGCAGAATTAAAATTTCAGTGTAGAATAAAAATAAAATGTAGTGATTGGTGAACTGGTTTGATCGTCGTCTTGATTTGTCAGGGGGGTGGGTGTGAGAGAGTCGATCTTGAGAACATGCTGTGGCACTTTGTTTGATATAATTACATTAATAAGTCATAAACTGATGACATTTTAAATTATTCACTCCGCTCAGCTCAGACCTGGCTGCTGCTGAATGTCATTATCGTAGGAATCCATACAGAGACAGAAAATCCTTGTTTGCGTGTCTTGAGTGTGTAGCTGTGTTAATTAGAAACATTGATTTAAATGTCATCTGGTCAAGGTTGGAGTTTTTCCAACACCACTGGAGTTTATTAGACTTTCTTTTGCTTTGCATCAGGACTGACTAAAAAAGCTGGGCAGCCAATGTTCCACAGCTCACAGGAGTAAATAGTGTATTCATTGGGGACTATTTTCAGCCGTGCATCCATATGCATTAGTGAGTATTCACAGCAGCAGGACTGTAACAGGACTGACCCAGAAGAATGAACATGTTGCCCATGGTAACAGTGTGGCTCATTGGTAACAGTGTGGCTCATTGGTAATAGTGTGGCTCATTGGTAACAGTGTGGCTCATTGGTAACAATGTGGCTCATTGGTAACAGTGTGGCTCATTGGTAATATTGTGGCTCATTGGTAACAATGTGGCTCATTGGTGACAGTGTGGCTCATTGGTAATAGTGTGGCTCATTGGTAACAATGTGGCTCATTGGTAACAGTGTGGCTCATTGGTAACAGTGTGGCTTATTGGTAATAGTGTGGCTCATTGGTAACAGTGTGGCTCATTGGTAACAGTGTGGCTCAATGGTAATAGTGTGGCTTATTGGTAATAGTGTGGCTCAATGGTAATAGTGTGGCTCATTGGTAACAGTGTGGCTCATTGGTAACAGTGTGGCTCATTGGCAATAGTGTGGCTCAATGGTAATAGTGTGGCTCATTGGTAATAGTGTGGCTCATTGGTAACAGTGTGGCTTATTGGTAATAGTGTGGCTCATTGGTAACAGTGTGGTTTTTTTGGTAATAGTGTGGCTCATTGGTAATAGTGTGGCTCATTGGTAACAATGTGGTTTTTTGGTAATAGTGTGGCTCATTGGTAATAGTGTGGCTCATTGGTAACAGTGTGGCTCATTGGTAATAGTTTTTGGGTAACAATGGCAGACGAAATACTTTGCTAACATAAGAGATAAAAAGCAAAAACAATTCAACAAAAACATTAGATTTAAAATAAATAAAAAACACTTCATGTTTTAAGATAAGACACAGTTCACATATCTCAAAGTGAACCATGACGATTAAAGAACGGTCACCCTTTTTTTAGCTAACAGAACTGGACTGGATGCCAGGAAACCACCTCAGCAGGCTGCCACATTCCCTGCCAGACTGGCCACTGTTGGTTTCAGAGGTCGTGTCCAGCCCCGGGTCGGGATGCAGGGTGTAACACACACTCGCTATTGACTGTTGTAAACAGCAATCCAGTGTTGTAGAACTCGAGATCCAGTTCTTGAGACCACTATTTGAAGGTCTGGGTCTCGTCTTGGAATCAACCTGATGTTTACTCTTGGACAAAGAGAAAATACGCTTACTGAGTCAGCTGGAAACCTCACCCAGGCTACATACTGTCTGGTCTTAGTCTCGGTCTTAACTGCAGCAATCAATAGCCATAACAAGTCCCTCCGTATCTGTATGTTTTTACACAAAAACACATAAAAATTAAGAAAGAAATAGCACTCTTCTTCACATACACTTTAAAACAGACCCCGGGAAGATGAGATGTGATAGCAAAGATGAAAAGACATCAACCAAATGCATGACATACTGTCACACGGGGGACGGGTGTAATAAGAGCTCACATATACTGGTGCATCAGCCCAGAAGCAAAACATACAGTATAATCAACTCTAGTGTAGTGTTATGTAACGTGCCCTCATCCCTCATGACCAACGTTTATATATTTTTCTTCCTCCAGAGGGAGATCAGAGGTCACTTTGCAGTCAGCTGCTCAACAACAGCAGCCCAAAGGATAAAACGAGCTTCGCTGCGTCCACAATCTGCTCCGTCAGTGCCCAAATTTAATAACATATTTTTAAATTTGTGCCGCTTTCAATTCCTTTATAGCCCTTCTCCCATCTTTATTGCCTTTTTTTACCCATTCATGCACGCATAAAACACACTCAAACACTCACATTCAAACAGCGAAAGCATCCTTCAAAGCTTTGAAGCCCCGTTTCCCCTCACAGCAGTCGCTACTTAATGTAGGTTGCTTGGAAACAACCCAGAATTTGGCGCCTAATTGGAGCGTGCGTTGTGCTTTATCCAGCAGGCAGGCGGGGTGGCGACTCTGTTGTGCAAACTCAGGATAATAAGACATAGTGAATTCAAGATCACATCTGGCACATTAGAGAGGGCGGTGGGTGGTGGTTCATATCAGATCATGTGGAGGTGGTCGACCGTTGACCTACCAAAACACTGGAGACCTAACGTGTGTGTGCGCTTGCGTGTGAGCCTTTTGTTTGCATGTGAACGCAGCCTGCATGTGTTATACAATGTGTCTCCTCTTGTGTGTGTGTGGGTGTAAAAACTGCTTAAGTGGCCTTATGTGCACCCAAGGGTGCAAGAGTTTTTTTAGGTGTGCACATGTGTGGAATACAAAAATCACGTGTCGGCCGATGTTCGAAGTGCCGGAGGCGCTGGATCTCTCTGTGGTTTACTTTCGCTTTGTGTTTAAGCTACAGTATGTGTTTGCAGGTGTGTGAGTGTGTGTGTATGTGAAATGCAAAAGAAGCATTTCATCATGTGTTGCCTGCTGTTTGATGTGATGGAGGGGCTCCTTGGTCTTTTCACTCGTGCTCCCTCTCTTCCTTTCTCACTCTGTCGCAGCTTATCTTTCTATTCTTTTCCCTCACCTGCTCCTCTCGTTTTCCGCCCACTCCCTCTCTTCCTCCACCATCGCCACCATCTCTCTCTCTCTCTCTCTCTCTCTCTCTCTCTCTGTAAGCTCTGAGGCCTCCGAGTCTTTGAAAGCATTGACTCCTGTGGCTCCGGCTGCTGCTACACTCCCAGTATGGATGGGCATGAATATTTCATCTGGGGAGAGAAAGAGAGAGGAGACAGGAGGGGGGCGGGAGAGAAACGAGAGAGAATGAGAGGAAGAGAGGTGAGGGAGGTGATGGAGTGAAACAGGTGAGAGGTACAAATAAAGACAAAGAGGAACAAATGCAGGTGGAGACGAGAGGGAAACGAGAGAAAGGCAGGAGGGAGATGGAGATGGAGGGGAGGAGAGGTGAGAGAGATGATGGAGGAGGGTGAGAACTCGCGTGGAATACCAAATAGAGTTACAGGAACAATGTGTTTGATATGTACATTTTATATTGGAGACACACACACACACACACAGTACAACTCACAAAAACAAGTGAAAAATCATAAAAAGCTCTGAAATCCAGCTTTGTATTCCCGCCAGAGTGATTCTCATCTTTACCATCGTCTACATTTCTTCACTCCATCCATCTTTCATAACCTCTTGTGCACCTCCCTCTCCACCCTCTCCTCTCTCTCTTTTTCTCCCTCGTCGTCCATTTCAAGGTGACAGATGTGTGCGATAATCTAATCCCGCATGTCTCCACTTGGGAAAATCTGCCATCAGCTGAAGCTCGATGTATGGCTTCTTTATATGTATGTATGCATGTCACCGCGAGAGGAAGTGGCAATTAGGAGAGAAGGAAGGAAAGAAGGAAGGAAGGAAGGAAGGAAGGAAGGAAGGAAGGGTAGAAAATAAGATACAAAAGGATGAATGAAATGGAGCAACAACCCCAGGCTTGGCTTTGGAGTATGAAATATAGCAAACGCATGAATTATGTAACGATTATGAGAATGTGTGTAAATGTAACTGTGTGATTCCACTTGCCGTACAGTATTGTTAGATGATTAGCTCACATGTGTTCTCCCTTAGCCGGTAAATTGCCTTTGGTAGCTTTGGCAGTTCATTAGAGATAAGCCCGAGGTAGGTTGTTTAGCTCAGTGCTCCACACAAATATTCCCGGAATGAAGACTGGAGTTCACCGAAATGCTGCTAAAAAAGAAGAAAATGTCGATGTTGAGAAATTTGCAGAGCTGAACTGATTGTAATACGTAGCTATCCAAACATCAAGCAAGGTCAACAACATAAGACATAGCAGCCAGATAATATTACTGACTAGTCCAACAGCAAGAAGCCTGTCTGTTATTATGTTCATAGAGGCTGCTGAGCCCGGTTACATTGCCAGCTCCGGTTCTGGCACGACACTGTGCTCCCCATCAGCATTAGTCCGTACCCCGGGCCTTTAAATCAAATCAAATCAAATCAATTTTATTTGTATAGCCCAAAGTCACACAGTACATTTGCCTCAGAGGGCTTTACAATCTGTACAGGGAGTGACACCCTCTGTCCTTAGACCCTCAAAAAAACTTTAACAGGGAGAAAATGTGGAAGAAACCTCAGGAAGAGCCACAGAGGAGGGATCCCTCTCCCAGGACGGACAGACGTGCAATGGATTCCACGTGTACAGAACAAATCAACACAAACATATTGTACAATTACAATAACTGACAATGTTGCTTTAAGACTGACCAATCCATACGCCTTGTATCTAGCCAGGTACTTATTTTATATCACTGCAGGCCTGTGTCTGTCTCTGGCAAAGCTACAACATCAGTCAAGAGGTCTCAAGGTATCTTGTAATTCTTCTTACATTGGTTGGGGAGGGGTTACAAAGAACTACATCCATGGATAAGATAACTTTATCTGGTGCACAAAATGGTCCTGTTGCAACAGATGAGTTTTAATGGACTGCTCAGACGTTCAAGGGTCATCACTCATGAGTGGCTGAACAAGTTTCTCACCTGGTAGGGTTTATTTTTATACATGGTTAATGGTTAATATGGCTAATGGGGTACATGTAGGAAACAGGTTAAACAAAGAATGCTGAGGCATGCGGGGTGGGATCAGATATGACCCTAAACCTACATTTCCCATTATGCACCTTGACAGCATCTTTAATCTTCCCTGCATGATAAATGGCAACGTTTCTCAAAGTCCACACCCACAGTTTGTGACACAGGCTCTCTCTTATGAACTTGAAGTCTCAAGCCAAAACTAATATAAGCTTGATGACATCACTATGACATCATCTGCTGTCTCAGCCATCCTAAGCCACAGAAGATATTTAGCTGTTTTCACATACTGTGCAGTGTTCTCCATGAAGGAGCTTTAATACCAGAGCATTTCTCTCCAGGTAAAACTTAACTCGCAGTAGAAAAACAGCTGGCAGGACACAAACTTTGGATACGGAAAAAATGGCATTGTATTTTTGATTATTGCAATTTTTAAATACTGTGGTTTGTGTTCATGTTAGTTTTTATAATCTCACTTCTCTGCTGTTGTCTCATAACGTGTTTTAAATCATTTTTATGCCTAGTTATTTTACTGCCAATTTTATTGTTCCCTGATCTAAATTTCATCCTTCGTAGGGTATTTATTGTTTTCTATTTCACTTTTTTATTGTTTCTCATAGGGCACTTTGTTACAGAGATTTGATAACTAAAAAACTTATTGTGGCTGCAGCTGCAAAACTTTAAGAAACAAAGAGAACGAGGACCGACAATCCAAAACTAAATTTGAATGCACGTTTGTTCCAGATCTGCGTTGCCTGATCTTTGCAGGTGCTTCTCATGCTGTCACTGCCCTTGTGTCTCGGATTAAATGCTAACTTTGCCATGCTTGACGAGACCTGCAGTGTTCGACTAGTTCTTCCCAAGTGTTTCATCTCACTTGTTCCATTCTGTCTGAAATATCATTCAATTTGGAAGATGCACACACAGCTGAGCTCGGGTCCCGCGGGCTTGTTCCTCAGTAGAGCCCTCCGTAGGTGGCAGCAAGAGAAATATTCTTTCCGCAGCACTATGGAAGAGGTCAGAGGTCATCACAGCTTCTGGTGGTGTTAGATGAAGCAATATGGAGGCCTTTGAAGAGGATGGCTTGTAGCAGCATGACACAGATCGTATGAGCAGAGGCGACGCCGCGTCTGGCAGCATCCCACGCTGGTAATGACTCTTCACCCGTCAGTCAGGTGTGATTGTGTCTTACTTTCTCACCAAACCTGCAGCACTGATGAAGTCCTCACCCTGAACACCAGCAACACACTTCTGATTGCATCTTCAAGCAGACTTCACAATATGGCAAAAAAAACACAGAGACAGAAATAAGAGTGTTATAAGCGTGACACGCAGCGGCTCGTGAGTCATGAGCTGCAGCGGTGTCGTGCCGCTAATAAATGCTCATGATTTTTAATTGATGAGTTTTATTTGGAGGGGGTTGCGTGGTGGATTTCGGAGGATCCATTACTCACAAAGTCAGATTGCAGACGTGGGCTATACTTCCTCTTACTTGACTGCAATTTTCAATAGCTGATGAGGAGAGAGCTGAGAAGACACATGAGGGTGGAAAGAAAGAGTCACTTTTAATTTTGTCAAGATAAGGCTGTCAGCAAAAATCCAAGATTGCAAATTGTGTGTGTGTGTGTGTGTGTGTGTGTGTGTGTGTGTGTGTGTATCTTTTTATCTAAACCAAAAAATGATTTCCACATGGCACGGAAAGCCCTCAGAGGACACGGGTGTGTGTGTGCTCGCACAGAAAATATTTGGAGGACAAAACATAGAGACGGATGCATTTTTAAACAGGTCTTTTTCAGACTCTCTCACGCACACATGCATGCACTTTGAAATCCAGCAAGAAGAGGATCGAGGGTGACTCAGTGCGCAACACATTCATATTTTAGTTGAGGTAATAAAAAAAGACTCCAGCACTCCTCCTCGTTCGTTTGACTGATCTCTGTCCTGGCGGGTAGCAGGCTACAGCGAGCGGGCTGATAGAAGCTTGCATGCTCATTTTTTCTAAAGTTCCAGTGATATTAAACTTCATATAAAACCTGTCATGGCTCACAGACACAGCTTAACAACAACCAGATTTGAACACATTTCTTTTTTGTTCCTCTTCAGTCTTTGTATGTATGAAATTGGACACACTCCACCGTCGTGTTGTCGCTCTGAATTTCTCACCCTTCATCATCCCCGCGCTCCACTCACTCATCTCCTGACGCTCGTTTGTCTTCACAGCACACTTGTATTATTCAATTGTTCATGCAGTACGCAGAAACAGGGAATAACTGTGCCTAATGGTGAATAATGAAAAAATAGTGGATCTTGAATGTGAATGCTAAGATTGATGAATTTGCAGGAATGATCGGCCCTTCAGGTTGCAAGATGAGCTCTTATCGTTAAGTATGAGCAAAATAAAACAGAAAATAAACCGGACGCGTTCTCCTTTTGTGATTTTTAACTTACAAATGAAGGTTCAGTGAGAGCGTGCCTGAAATAAACCCAGCGGCTTCCCCTTTTTTTCTACAGCTGAACAGCTTGACTCCAAGAGCACCTTGCACTCAGCTGGAGTTTACTACTTCACTGTGAGCACCCAGTATCTTTGATTCTTTTCTAAAAACAAAACACTTGACAGTTTCTTGCCTTTCATAGATGGTAAAAAAAAATATGGAAGTATTCTCCGTAAAGTCAAAACGACCAAGCAAACTGCGTTCGCACATACTTGCCTAGGTGCCCACAGACACACGCACACACATACACTTGACAACGGTGCTAAAGCCTTCTCCGAATTGAGTCACATGCTTCAAAAATTATTATTCATCTCCTCACCTCTACGAAGAAGTGAAATTGGAAGAAGTGACAGACGATAGGCTGAGAACGAGGAGGCTACAGAGACGTAATTAGACACAGGGAGAAAAGTGAAGGAGAGAGGGAGGAAGGGAGATGTGGAGGGAGATTACATTAGTGTGGAAGTGACTGATCAAGAACAGTTATAAAACATAAAACAGTTTATTAGCAATTATTAGTTATGATGCCGGGGTACTCAAACAATAAGCAGCCTGTAATGCCACCCACCTGTCGGTCAAAGCGGTCATGATTTGAACCTGCTGAACAGGTGAGTTCTATAAAAATTCACCCTCAGTACAGTTGTCATGCCAGGCTGTAAACATGTTTATTTCTGCTGTGAAGTTGGACATTTGAACATGGGGACTTATGGAGACTGACTCGTTCTGGAACCAGCCTCAAGTGGACGTTTAAGGAACTGCAGTTTTTGGCACTTCTGCATTGGCTTCGCTTCACAGCGATGCAGGCTGCCATTTGGGTGGAACAGACAATCAAATCTGGCGGGAAACACGAGCAAGGAAATAGAGTTACAGGCATGAGGAGAATTACAAAATAAAACAGGAAACACTAAACAACAAACCCTGAATCTTGACAACACTGTTCACAGATTACGTGAATATAAATTTTTGCCATTTGTTGCAATCAAACACTGTAAATTTTCAACATGTTTATCAAGATGTTACTTCCATTGATGTATTACCCTGCAACTTATGTTGTGTATGTTGACAGTCACTGTTCTGGGTATTTTCTATTCACCACCAACATCTAGAATCCAAGCAGGGATCATGTCCTGTTCATTGTCTTCATGAGCTCGCTTTTTATAAAGATGCTACATGATGGTGTCCAGTCAATAAGGATCTTCTCTGTCCTTCTTCAGTTACTACTGTGTAAAGATTAGTATCCATCTCCGGTCGAGCAGAGATATTGGCTTGAACGTGAGACAGCTTCCACTGACAGCTGAATATACGTGGGAGAAGTCATGCATATTTGAGGTTTCTTGCAGCAACAGTGAATTGACAAAATAACCAATGAAACAATTACAGTTTGAGAAGTTTGAGAAGACAGACAGCCTCAAGTGAGTCGAGACTGCGGAATTATTTTTACCAAAAGTTTTACAGCAACATGGGTGTATACATTTATAACCTAAAGGAAACAAACACATTGACTTTGGCAGGATTACAGCCATGCTCACGGAGTTATACAAGGCCACCTACCCGCACTTGAAAGAATATCGCATTAAATCAAGGAGGTTAAGCGAGGGAGGGAGGGAGATGAGATGCAAAGTGGGTGACAAAGACAGAGGAAGAGCAAAGTGTGTTCCTGTCCAGATGGAGTCTCTGTAGGGATTTTGGACCATATGTGTGTGTGTGTGTGTGTGTGTGTGTGTGTGTGTGTGTGTGTGTGTGTGTGTGTGTGTGTGTGTGTGTGTGTGTGCGCGCGCGCGCGTGTGTGGATAAAGAGTAACGATTCTGGTACGCTGCCATGTGGAGGCTGAGGAGGTGGATTACCTACACTGGTTCAAAAGCAAAAGTGATGAGTAGGTGGATTTAAGGATTTTGATAGAAAGTATTTATCATGACAACCACAGTATGCCAAAAATGCTTCTCTCTAATGTGAAGATATGAACCAGATATTAAAGCTATATTTGATTAAATATATTTTTTAGATCATTTATAATCAGTATTTTTTTGTGTAATAGACAATCAAAGTATTTGGATTCCTTAGTTACCTCTGTGTATGGTAGTTTTCAATCCCACAGAGGAATTAATTACCCACCTACGTGTGACCAGTCAAACTGATTAAACCAAAAATATCAGAAAGAAAGAGATGTATATTCTGTCAGTAAGTAAGTGTCAGTAATTACTTCTAAATTAGAGGTCACCATTATCAACAATACTACTCGCTATACTAGCGGCACTGTTTAAGATAAAAGTGTTCATTGATAATAAAAAATCTTTTTTTTTATGCCTTTATTGATAGGACAGCTGAAGATAGACAGGAAGCAGAGAGAGGGGGAGTGACACGCAGTAAATTAGCCGTCCGATGCGGGATTCAAGCCGGGGCCAGCTGCAGCGAGGACTATAGCCTCCATACACGGGGCGGCCGCTTAACCCACTACGCTACCGACCGCCCCATAAAAAAATCTTTGATTGTTTTGTTTGTTTGCCACATGCTCCACAGGGAAAAGGAAGTGACCTCATTTGACCTCATGTGTTTTAGGACGTCATCACTCACTAGATTTTAGATTTTTTAACTTGGGTTACATACACATGAGGGATTCCCAGGAAACACTGGGATGTGTCGCCAAATCAACAAGGAATCCAATCTTGAGGATTACAACAATAAAAAGTAACTTAAAAATCTTGTTTCTGCTCGACTCCACAGGTTTCACTTCTCAGCTTGCTGCATCGATGTAGAGATCTACTCCAGGACCTGCTGACCTCACTGTTAGGTGTGGTTACAGGTGTTCAACCAGAGCTTTTCAGCCTGATGTTAAATTATTCTTTAATTTGACATCTACCTGAAGTTTCAGCTCAAAGTTTGGTTTCTTTTAGAAATCAGTTATTGCCATGCGAAGTAGACCACATACATGTAATGCAGTCTTTACTGGAAGAGCACGTTAACTTTAAATACACCCTGAAACAAAAATCTATGAAATATTTTCCTATGAGACAGTCCAATAAATATTTACTAGTGCTGTGAAGCCCTGAAGCCAGATCCCAACAGAGCAACATTTTGTGATCAACAACTTCCTGGAGCTGCTGTTTGAAACATGCAGAGAAAAAGCAGCTTCGAGGCTGAATATGTGCTCGAGCTTTGAAAACCAAGTGACTGTAATTTATACAGCTCCCATGTGTAGAAGAAGACTAGGCCTCTAATTCAGGGTTAAAAGAAGCTTGAACACACTTTAACAGACCAAGATAAACAGAGTAAACTGTTTAACGTGGATTAGTTTGGACTGTATGGAGTTCATGTAGTATGAGGCAAAGTCTCTGCTTGTTGGTCCAACCATTTCAAGGATTATATGGGATTACAATCTATCCATTTCTAGATGGAACGTTATGGATTAGATTGGTAATCCAACCGGGAATATCATCTTCCGGCTGTGTTGAGCTTTTAGCATGAACCGGGAAAGTCAGAGGTCAAGTCCCTGCTGCAGTCAGTATATCTATTCCTGTCAGACTGTCCCGTGATTTCTTCTCAGCAAAGACACCAGTTCTTAAGTGTGATACCTTTTTTTTGAGGTGCTAAAATAAAAAAAATAAATAGACTGAGAAAAAGCGACTTGATCTGATGTGTGAGAATCACACATTGAGTTTGTGTCTCCTCCTACGTCTCTTCCGCTTGCTGCTGTCTGAGAGAAATGTTGAGAGCGCGGAGAGAAAAAAAAAGATTAACAGCCGACAGCCTGCCAGAAGCAGTTAGAAAGTAGCTGTGACAGGCAAATTTTCATTAAAGCTACAGTACCACATAGCAGGTGTGAGACACGGAGCAAAAAAAACAAGCGTATAAACCAGTTGGTTATTACATAACGTGATTCAGAAACAGTATGTTTATTAAACAGCCTTGATACCTGAATGCTCTGCTTTTTTTTCCCTACATATACATATGTATATTCTCTTTCTCTACAGTCAGCATTTAGAATCTTATTGATTGAATCTTGTGTGTAGGATTGTTGTACGTTTTGAGTAGACAATAAGCTCTGTGATCTCTTTGAACCGAGTCAGACTCATGCACAATTATATAAATATAGATGTTATATCTGGGACGTCGCCCACAGGAGATGCTGTGAAGCTCAGAGTGTTATGGCTCCAATGGCAGTATAAAAAATGGACATAGCATGACGTCACTGTTTTGAAGCTGAAAATGAAAATGGATGTACTGCTCCGTCCCATCTAATCTAAATATCGGCAAAGACATGGGTCATCAGCGGACGTGAGTCAGGCTGTAACGGCACATACCCCCTCAGTACAGTTGTCATGTACGGTGAAATTAGCTTTAGAGACCAAAACTGTTGTCTGAACCAGACGGTAAACGTGTTTATTTCTGATGAAGTTGAGCATTTTAATACGGCTGCTCATGGAGGTTGACTCACTTCTGCAGTTTTAGGCGCTTCCGCATTGGCTTCATTTCATTTTGCACATTTTGCAGCCACCATAGGAAGGAGAGGGTGAGGTAAGGTGGTTGCAATCAGCACCTAGATGCCACTAGATCATGCACACTTCTCTTTTAAGATTCTACCACGAACCCAAAGTTTCCGAATATATCAGATTAGAAAGCATCTTTATGTTCTTACAGCGTAACCTCAGTGAAATGTGTGACATCAGCGTAAAAGGGGTTAATATTCTGCTGTGAGCAGCGTCTCACACACAGCAGACTTCACCCGGCACAGCAGTGAGGTCGACGGGACTTTGACTCGGTTTAGATGTGAGTTGTGTGACTCCAGCCAGATGACTGTGACTGTCTGGCACAAGCTGGAGGATTGAAATTGTTAAGTCTGTTACTAAAACAGATGATGGCGTGAACAAACGGCGCTTAGTCGACTTTTATCCTCTGGAACAGTTGAACAGATTAAGTCATGCTAATTAGGGATTACAGATATTGCTGTTCTTCATTCACTCAGTGTACAGCATCTCTTGGTCACTTGATGGCCTGAGTGTTCGGCCCACAAAAGAGAAATGATGTTACATGACTTGTGTTTTGAGGTAGAGGGGCACTGATAAATGGATTTGTTTTTAAATCCATACTCATTGCTATTAATTTTAACAAATCTCTCCCTACATATTTTCCCTGTAAAAAAAAGACAGTTTCGTGACAGTGATCTCGAAAAGCCAGAGCCTTGTGCTGTGCGTGCGTCTGCTTCTTCGTCAGCAGACGCGCTGAGGGATGTCTTGGCTTGAAGAAATGGCTGAGAAATGGGGCCGTCGACAATGAGCGGAGGAGGGTGCAGGGGGCTTGAAGTAGAAATGCCACTGAGAGGGGGTGAGAAGATGAGAGGAGGGTGAGAATGGAAGATGAGAGACAGGTGGGGAGGATGAAGGCAGAGTGAGAACCGAATGTGTCTATTTTAATATATATGTGTACAAAATGGAGATTACACAGCAGGGATACCGATAGAGAGAAGACACCTGGAAGTTTAGCTTTACTGGTAAGACGTCAAATGAAATTCTGATTTTAAAGAAATAGTTCAACATTTTTGAAAATGCAATGACTTAGACGAGAATATTAATAATGTTTTTATATGTGTGCCATTTTCTAAATAGAGTGAAACAGCCAGCATGGTAAGAAAAGGTGTTCAGTACATGACACAGTCCGTAACGCTGAATCTTCAAAGTGAATTGATAATACTGAATCAGCCACTCTTAGCAGCGGAGCTCCTTCACTACCGATTGAGACTGCTGTGAATCACACTACGGTAAAAGACAGGAACTCTTAACCTTGTGTGCAGTGTTTGCACGGGCCTTCTTTTGTACTGAACTAGAGACAGATGAGCACTAATGCATTTAAAATACGGTGACGAGGCGAGGTAAAAGGTGATCTTTGAATTGAACGACACAAAATGATTCAGATCTTCATCAGAACTCCATCTCTAACACCCACAGACACCTCTGTAGCCGACGACGTCACTGCTCCTGGACAAGAAATAGTCCCATCCAAGCGCAACTTGTTGTTTTCACACTTGTAAATGTCACTGTGCCGACCTGCTCTGCTCTAATATGAAATCTTATGTACAGATATATGTGTAGGCTGTCCGCTCCACAAAAAGGCATCATTGTGACTAATCCTGAGCTCAGCTCAGTTAGGTTTACATCCAGACTGCGGAGGAGCTGGCACTCCAGTTTGTATGTAGGTGCACTTGTAGCTGATTTCTGTCTTTTTTAATATAAAGTTGCATTTGTGTTGCTCTGTATTTACAAAATTATTATTATTATTAAAAAAAAGACATAAAATGTTAATTAGTGACCTTTAGTCTTTATGCTAAGCTAACTGCCTGCTCATTATATATGTAGCAGATAATTATGGAGGTGATTGTAAATCATAAATGCTCCTCAGAAAGGAGCTAATCACATTCACACACAGGTGGTGCAGCCTTTGGGACCAGCTTGGGGTTCAGTTTCTTGCCCAGGAATAATTCGACATGCAGACTTGATTAGTGGACGACCCACTCTCCCTCCTGAACCACAGCTGCAGAGCCACAGTGACATCAATCTTCTAATGTCGCCCTCACAAGAAATCGAAAAAAAATATTTCACTAAATGTCAAACCAATATCACATTTCAATTCAACTGAATTATCTTATCTCATTATATGTTATGTCTCTAAAACAAAGAGAAAAAACAAAAGTGAAAGTAAGCTCCCAAAAATTGCTATTCTGTTTTATAAGATTGCATTAAATCATGCAGGTATTTACGTATATAATATTTATTGACCGTATAAAGAATAAACCAGTGGCTCTGCCATCTTGAGCCTGGGTGCTCAAACAATTCATCTGTAAAGGCACCAAATCAAAGCCCTGGGTGCTCAAACAATTCATCTGTAAAGGCACCAAATCAAAGCGACCATGCTCTAAATCCTGCATAACTTTAAGTCTTAATATAATCTGAACAGGTGAGTTGTATATAATTCACACTCAGTACAGTTGTCATCAACGGGGAAACTAGCTATAGAGACCTAAACTGTTTTTTGTACCAGGCTGTAAACATGTTTATTTCTGCTGTGAAGTTGGACATTTGAACATGGAGACTTATGGAGACTGACTCGTTCTGAATCCAGCCTCAAGTGGACGTTTGAGGAACTGCACCCACAAAGGTTGCCTCTTGGTTATACTCTATTAAGTTGTATTTATCCGGTTTCATATAAAATGTCATAATGGACAGTGTGGTCAGAGAATATTCTCTGTATTATCTACTGTGAGCGTGTGTTTTTATTGAACTTTATGTTCTGCTCTGTCCATTTAAGACTTCCTGCACTGAATGCAAGGTCCTGAACCCATTAAGCCTCTAAAACTGCAGAAATAGAAGCACATATTTTTCCAGGAGAACAAAAATACAACAACATTTTTTTCTGTCAAAACATAAGTGTTCTTCTGAGCACTGTTACTGCAGGAGGGTATGCTTTCACAGCAGGTTTCACCACTGCTCCATTTAAATAAATAAAAAAGGGTGTGTGTGTTTTTATGTCCTTGACTGAAAGGGCAGCAGATAGAATCTTTTATAGACTTAATGCATACACTTAATTAATAAATATATATATTATATTCAGTGTCAGATAGAAAGAAAAGAATCACATCCTTTACATCTGAAAATTAGGACTTTAATAAAGATTTGTACACAGCACATATGCAGAACAATACAACACCATACAAGACAAGGACATACAGTATTTATACAAACAACAGCATGAAAATAGACAAGATACCAATGCATAAAGAGAAAAAAACAAAACACAAGTGTCGTGTAAGAAAAGACAAACATTGCCAATAGAGTTTTCATTTCCAATAAACAAAATAATATCACATCACTATCAAAAAGCCCCAAAAAAACAAACCAAAAGAAGCTCTGAACAGACACCAGGCATAATATTAACAATAACACTGCAGACTGAGAGGCATCATCAAAGACACTGTTAGGCACAGCAAGATGATTTTGAACTGGTTTAGCATCAGAAATCTGTGTGTGTGTGTGTGTGTGTGTGTGTGTGTGTGTGTGTGTGTGTGTGTGTGTGTGTGTGTGTTTTCAAATCAGACCTCTTAAATCTTAAAAAAAAAAAAATCACCAGGGTATTCACAAAAACACGGACGCTTAATTAGTTCAAAATATCTTGCAGTGTAAATTTTCCATCAGGATAATAAATTTGTTTACACAGGCACAAACACCCCGACAGGCACTTTCCACTAAGGATTTATTTTTATGCTATAGGGAGAGCCAGTGATTTAAAAAAATTATGAAATCTGTGTTTAACATCGCGTCCCGTACGACAGCCGAGAACAATCATCGAAATGAAACGTGTTGCGAACGTACGGTACGACTCATGCATGGAATGTAAGGAGGAGGTTGTTGAGTCAAGAGTGGCTGTGTGTATAAAACTGTAAGGAGGAAACAGTCATGTTACTGTACGAGTGTGCTATGTAAATGTGAAAAATGTATGTAAGGGTGCTTTCAAGACCATGAATTTAAAGAACAAAGTATATTACAGGCCGAAAGTTGTCATCTGAGACATATTTCCATGATCAGAGTACAAACTTTGACCTTGATTTTTTCTAAATCTGCCCCAGAGTGACATAAATGGGGCAAAAGCTTCTCAAAAATATGTTAAATAAACCCCAAAAAACAGGAACATTCTGCTAGTGGTAGTGACTTCCTTAGGGACTCCTTGTTTTAGATTTGTTCAGTAATTTAGGTAGGGAACAAAAGAGACCCTCAGGCCTTATACAAAAACAAAGACAAACCACCTGCCAGCCATGGATGCAGGAGGCGTCCAACTCTTTTGTGAAACTTGTGAGCAACACAGTGCAGTGGCAAGACATTACAGGTATATGAATACATCATGCAGAGGTGAAAACAATGGAGCATCACACCTTAAAAGTGCCCGTTCTTTTCCCCCCGATGTCCTCCCTCTTTCCTTTCTCTTTCATCATCTACTCCTCACTGACTGTCTACCACTTAATATTCCCAACGTTTTTCATCACCTTACTCTAAAGTCACAGCTTTTAATTAACTTCGCTTCGACCCTGCTGCTCGCGGAGGGATTTCAGCTGGTTTGACACGACTTCTGGCAGCCACAGAGGAGGTCAACAGCTCTCGGCTGCAACCACAAAAAAAAAAAAAAGAAATAACATCCACCGATCTGAGCGGTTTAAAGAAAAGGTTCAACACTTTGGGAAATACATGTCATGTATACTCAACAAAGACGCATATTTCCCAACATGTTGAAGCATTTCTTTTTGGGTTAGCTAGATAATCATACTAGTTTTGATAAGATAAGCCTCACTGTGTTACTGACTAACACATTTGCTATCCAATAATTAGGTTCAATTGTTTGCTTTAATTTTTTACATTAGTTGCTTCTGATAATTAAACTGCCATCTGGTTTGCTAACAGTGCAGAGAGCAGGAGCTACGACCAATGCCAATAGTTTTGTGTGGCCTGAATCTGGAAACAAATCTACTTTATCTGAATGTATGTATATAGTTTTACACACTAACATGTGATCTCTATACCCACACTACAGCCATATTTATGAGGAATCTCATCGTCTATTGCACAGTTCTCCAGTGGACCTCCATGATGGCGGCCATTACCTTCCACATTGAGTTTCCTGTGTTAATACTGAACAAAATGACTCCTACCTTCTTGAAATCACTAAAACCGTACCCCCACTCTTCTTTTACTTCCCCTACCCCCAAAACCTCCCCCCATCGGTCATTGCGAGCTTCTGTTGTGTTTACTACATGGCTCCCCCGGGTCCTTGGTTGCTCCACCGTAAACTTCAACTCCGTTCTCGGTCCAGGGGACCACAGTGCCGTGGGTTACTCTGCCGCAGCGGGCCAAGCTGGACACTTGGCTAGAAGAAAGGACCCGGTCCCAAAGTCCCACCTGGGACAACTCTCCAACCAGGGCCTGGGATGAGTCGAAACCTCCACCCAGAGAATCCTGGAGAGAAAGAAGAGTAGAGGTTTGAAAGGAGATCAAGTGATTGAAGACAAAAACAACTTTTTTATATATACACAGCTTTGACTGCTCTGCTGCCTTGGGCAACACTGTGGACTTGCTTTCGGGGGGGAAAAGAAGATGTCATAACAAGACTACAAAACAAAGAAGTCATATTTGAGGGGTTCTTTGGGGTTTGGATGAGGATCCTCTAGGCTATTACCCAAACATGGCATACGTCTTCTACACTTTAGCTAGCAGTATACTCCAAACTAAATTTCTAGATAGACTTACCTCTGCTTGCACAAAGTGTTTCATGCTTTTATTTACAACTCATGGAGAAGTCAGTAAGTGAATACATCCACAGTTGCAGTGCTATAGTCAGCAGTAATCTGATCTGGCACAACACATTAGATTTCTCCCGGAGTAACCTGCAGTTAAACCAGTTATCACTCATTCATGCATTCACCTGCTCCTGCCCCAGTATGAGCTCTCCTCCAGGTCTGATGTGATGTCCGGCTGCCAGTCCGTGACCCTCGCCCCTCAGCTTTCCCCCTTGGTAGGCTTGCCACGCTCCTCCCTTCTGGTTCCAGCTTACGCAGATGTGCTGCCAGCTGCCTCGCGAGAGGTTTAAAGGCAACTGCGCCACCTAGGAACGTGAGAGCAAAGAGAGCAGATAAAGTTTCTATTCTGATGTTTCGGAGAGTCCCACATTTGAAGGTAAATCGTGTCATCGGGCTGTAGCTCTGTAGCTATTTGACTTCTCCGCTGACATCTCATTTCTCTCTCAAGTCTTCGGGGTACAAAAGTTGACAGTATTTCCTCGGTCCCAAAGACATTCTGCTACCTCCAAGGACATAGAACTTTTCCTCCACGCATCTATTACCATAATGACTTCACTGAATTACACCTAAAGCCACTGCACTGCACTCCACCGCCCTGCAATGCTGTCGAGGTGCTACATTAGTTTGTCATTTAAACACACGAACAAGGCTATTTAGCTTGTCTGCTAAATTGGCTCTTGCGTTTGATGTGTTCTGCTTATTTGTATGCTAATACAGCGTGCTATTTCTTCTGTAATAGACATTCTCCTCAAGACTCTAATGTTTTTTATATACAGTGGTAGAAAATCAGAAAGTGGGTGAGCTTGTAGGAAGCAGTAGTGAAACTCCTCCTGGGTGATACCATGGTGATAATAAATTATGTAAGATAAGTACACTATACACTATATCCATCCCAGATTAATGCGGCAGACTCTTTAGTCACTGCGCCTCTCGGTGACACTGTTTGAATAGATAGAAGGACTCAAATATGCCGTATATTTTCAAGTTCATGCAAGTAATTCACACTCCAAGTAAATCCTAATCTTTTTATCTAGAAATAATTGACATATTGAGTAATATATACCAACAGTATGTTGTTTAATACATTGCACAATGCCAAAACAGCCATCGAGGCATGGACTCCACTAGATCTTTGAAGGTGTGCTTTGGAATCTGGCACCAAGATTCATCAGAAAAAATGTGATTCATCACCAGGCCATCTTCTTCTATTGGTTCATGGCCATTGTTTGTGCTTTCGACAGTGGACAGGGGTCAGCACTGGCATCCTGTTGCAACAAATTGCGATGCACTGAGCTAAATTAGCTCAGTATGATCAGTATGTCATTGTAAAGACATTATCAATAGACCTTTTTCACAGCAGCCATTTTGATATGATAGTAGAGTAAACACAGGTGTTACCATCCATCCATCCATTATCTGTAACCGCTTATCCTCATTGGGGTAACGGTGGAGCTGGAACCTATCCCAGCTGACTTAGGGTGAAAGGTGGGGTACACCCTGGACAGGTCGCCAGTTCATCACAGGGCACATAGAGACAAACAGTCAATCACACTCACAATCACCTATGGGCAATTTAGAGTCACTAATTAACCTTTTAAGTTCATGTATTTGGACTGTGGGGGGAAGCAGGAGTACCCGGAGAGAACCCAAGCAGACACAAGGAGAACATGCAACATGAACTTGTCGCTATTCCACCATTTTTCCTTGGACCACTGTTGATAGGTACTGATGACTACAGACCTGGAACACCTGGCCCATTTTTTCTGCTTCTAACATGAACTGGTGCCACAATAACATGATAATCAGTGTTACCTACATCACCTGTCTGCGGTCATAACGTTATGGCTGATCAGTATAAATGTATGTCAGTACAGTGTTGATTAATAAAAAAATATTTCCATTGCATACATGGCATTTATTATCTTGAATTATTAAAATGAAGTCCTGCAGAACATGTACTTCATCATAATGGACTCTGAAAGGTTTGTGTTGATGTAATAATACATGTAAATCGATAAATAGTTTGAAATATGACCCATAAACCATTACATCAACCTTCTCACAGAGCCAGTGGACAGGTCAATTCTGATATGGAGTCGATGCAACTTGAGTGATACCTTGTCATTGATGAGCAGCTCAGTGGGAGTATGGAGGCCTTGCAGCAGCACCAGTTCGTTGGGTTGTGCAGGGACAGCGTAAGACAAAGGAGTCCCGATCCCTCCCTCTGCGGGTCGCAACCACAGGCAGATGGTGAAGGCCCGCAGCGCTGGGATGGCGTGTTTAACGACAGCGTACATGTAGTTTGTCCGAGTTGGGAAGGACAGTCTGTAGCCTTCTGGGAAAGAATGACCAGAGACACCTGGAAGAAATAACACAATAAAGGGAGCGCGTGAATATGGAAACAAAAGAAGCAATAGAGAATACGTCTTCAGTCATCTGGCACCAAGATCAAATAGATCTGCACTTTCTTCACATCGAAACATCTGATCTGTTTTCTTAAGCTTAGCATGGATTCCACAGTCTTTCTGATCTCTTTTTTTTCCAACTTTAACATACGTAAGTTAAACATAATTTATTCATCATAAAGAAACCCCATGGATTCATATGATAAGGATTAATTCAAAAGCAGTAAATTGTATGCCAGATTATTTCTCATCCTTAGTGACTTGTCATCTTGTAACTCATTAATCACAGTCACTTGCTATTTTTTTATTTAGGCGTTAATATTCACCCACGCATCCTGATTAGTTTTTCCCCTCCGTGTTAATACATACCCTCCTCCAGTCCCGAGATCCGGTGGTGTAGTTTATTGATGCCCCGGTCGATTTCCTGTCTGTGTTTCTCGGTTTCCAGCCTCAGGGCTTTTCTCTCTTTGTCAAGCAGCTCCACCTTCCTCTCCAGCTCCCCCTCCAAGTCTTCCATCCTCCAGGGCCTGTCAGAACCAGCTCTGGACCCAGGATCAGCAAACCTTTCTGGGCCGCCAGACATCCCGCCTTCTTCTGGCACTCTTGAGGTGTTGCTGTCCGTCTGGTTGTGAGGAAATGGGCCAATGTCTGACTGCAGAGGAGGGAGATTGGATAAGAACTGGTTCACAGTGTCCAGTTATACAGATAAGGATATTATTCAGGGAATAGTGTTTTTACTTTAAAAATGCATATAGCTGTTACCGCAGTGATTCTCAACACTGTGTCAGTTGCATGCCGGTATAAAGAGAAGTTATTAGACTGCATTAATAATTAATTTTGCTGAAACATTGCATTGCAACTGGTGATACATCTAAGGCCTGATTTAATGAGATTTCTCTGTGCTGTAATGAGTGTAATGTTCAATCACAGTGAGGCTGCTGGGTACCCAGCCAAAAGGTAGTCCTGCACACACAAAACACAAGAACACAAACTGCTGTTTCTCCCCAGCTTTACCGCAATCAGATGAGTGTGACCCCTGAGATACAGTGTGTTCATTAGACAGCTAAGTTAAGATAACTGGATACTGTCTGTAGCCATCATGAATGGACAAATAGGAGTTGGTATCAATGTTTTTCATTGACTGCTCAAATATTTTCAGAAAATATCAAAATATTACTTTGAACTTTGAACATTGAACTCTTCAAATCTTATAGCATACTAAAGTTATCAAAAACCTTGGAAGCACCTGTTGTGAATTTCGCAGAGAAGCCGACAAAAATGTTTGTATCCAAGTGTCACTCATGAAGTTTTAAGGTATGAACAGATCTTCATTCAGCTAAGCCATCTCATGTCTACTGGAGTTTGTTTTTTTTCTTTTCCAATTAGGTACAACACAACAAATAATCTGCAGTCAGAAAAGCACAAACAATTTTCCGTCAGCAACAAATTGCCAGGCTCCGACGTTGCGTAATGGTTCCCTGAAATAAACACCCATACCGCATGCAGGAAAAAAATGTGGTACTCAACAAGATTCTTAAAACCTGCATGGTCCGGTATACCCACAGAGCATAACAGTATGCAGTGGAAATACACAGACACCACCAGGGAATATATACAGAAAATACAAACACATACAGTCTCTGAACATTATATAAAGCCACACAGTGTAGACTGTGCTTATATTGTATAAAATAATACAGACAAAATAAGGCTATAGGAGAAAGGATTATTTCCTACACTGATATGAAAATGTAACACTCTGTTATAATGAGACATGCAGATATTATAAGACATAAGTTAATGTAATCTCTGGTTAAATAAAAGAACATTTAAAGATGCTGAAGGCATTCAGGTATTGACTTTTATCTCCCCCAAAAGATGCATGACGTAATGCTCAGATCATATCCTATTTAACACGTATGTTTTCTTTATCAAATACTATTGAGGCATATATTTACAGTGATCCAGTCTTTTGTCTGTCTGTATTGTGAATTTCTCCAATCATCTTGGCGCACAAACACATTTGCTGTAAACATTGAAAAATGATTTGCTGAGGGCTGCACTGACATTTAAATCATTCATATGTGTTTTTTTATTTTTATGTCAAATGTTATGTTAACTCCTTGGAGTCTGAGCACGATAAGTGATCTACTCTCAAATATATTTGACAGTTCTGTTAGCGAGCCTGGGGTTAAGCTCCAAGGCAGGTATTTACATGTGCTGAGAGAAAACTACATTTTCAATATCGTCTGGTACATACATGTGTACAAACTAAATCTTGTCACACTACAGTACACGTCATACAGGCTTGACAAGCTCTTTCTTTGAGATGAGCTCAATCTAGGGCATCTGGGCTTGGTTGCAGATCTGTGAAGACACCGCTCATCTAAGAAGCTTCTTCAGTTCGGCTGACTGGTGGGGAAACCCGGGTCTTTAGCTTTGGTGGGATCACTAACTTGCTTAACCTCACTTGGTTTGTTAGTGCTCGTTGTTGTTGTGATGACTGTTGTCAGCCTCTTGGATGATAGTTAATTCTTCTAAGACCTTCACAGACAACCAAGTTTGTTGTGTTTTATTTTGTATTTCTTATGAGTCTGTTGGTCGTCCATTAATTTCCTTCATACTGAAATATTTCAGGATTGCCATGAGATCGTTAAGATATTCATGCTGCCTGGAGGATGAATGATAAAGACTTTGGGGATTCCTCTTTCATGCACTGCAAGCAGCTGGTCAAAAGTTCATCGCCACATTTATTTTTCTACAGATATTCATGATGAATCCTAATGACTTTGATGATTCTCAACATTTCCTCTAGCAGCTGGCATTTGTGGTTCAGACTAGTGAGATGTTAAACAGTTATTGGCTTGATTGGCTCGAACATTCGGTGGAGATATTTTAGCTCCCTACACAATGAGCTAACGGCGTCATCTGGTCTAAATTTTTAACTTGTTTAGCCTGCGATCTTCTAAAATGAATCATCAGTCTCTGTTTGTTGTGAATTGTCTAAGACATAGGTAAACATGTTAGCATTCAGCTCAGTAGTTTCTGCAGCATTTTCAGTCAAGGAAACGAATGCTTTGTGTCTTTTCAGGGACCCACAATGTTGGCAGAGCTGCAGAGGAATATGTAATGTCAGAATTAGAGAGCACATGTGAAGACTGGAAGTGCTTTGGTCCATTTACACTGTACACTCACTCCTGCTGCCTTATTTCAGCCTAATGTAACACAGCTGTGTAAAAACAAGATTTCCCTTTGATCAATCAGAATATGATAATAATGAAACAGGAAATAAGCCATGTAACACAGCTCTTCACACTCAGACACAGTTTGTACTATCAGCACACTGAAGCTGATTTTACAGAGCGCTTACTAACACTGAGCTTATGGTTATAATGGAAATACAGCGCGGGGAGAAAAAAAACAATCATAACTGCTCAAACAGCTATCAGAGATGCTGTTACCGTGTACTCAGAAATGGAAAACCATTGCAACCACATCACCTTGTTCTGGACACATTTTCTCCTCTGATTGTTTTCTGGTTGAAACAAATAACGTGGACATCTAGAGAAGAGTTGCTGGAGTCTATGAATTATGCATGATCCGTAAAACACCCACAAAGCTGGGGGAGGTGAGGATTTTAACAATTTATTTGACCTGACTAGTATATTCCCAAATGAGTGCTTCTTCTCGTATATATCCACCAGCACACGAGATTTGATGTAAACGTCGTACTGTGCTACTGAAGTAGGCCAGGTACCTGCTAGGCCTACACAGAAACGTGACTTGGATGGTAAAAGAAACAGAGGGAGAGGGTGGAGGGGTGAGGAGAAGCAGATTGGCTTCAGTAGAGTGCTTTAGGTTTAAAGACATGTCACAGTGGGAGCTGTGAAATCAGACGCCAAAGGAAAGGACAGCAAATAGACAGAGCATGCGTGATCCTCAAAGAAACCCGGAGATAAACTACACCCTGAGCGAGGAGTACTACACTGCAGAGACGCCCGTTTAGTCTGTGCTTTCAACAAATATAGGCAACTCATAAATTATGTATGGTATTGCCTCAGCCAAAAATGAGCTTGTACATCATTGGATTTTGGTCAGATGAGGGCAGGTTTACTCTGCTATATTTTCTCCTCCCACTCTTTATCCTCATCTCTCCCCCCCCTCACTAATTCTCTGTTTCCCCTCCCTCTGCATTCATTTTTTTCAACCTCAATCTGTTGCCTTGGCATGATCAATTAGCAGAACAGATGACAGCTTCTGATTATACAACATCACTAAATGTTGATGTTATCACCAATTAACGATTATCATTTTTCAAACTGACTCACATGAGGTTTGATTGATTTGATTGTAAGTCTGCAGACTTTTTCATCTGCTTACCCATTAGTGTAATGCTTCACTTGATGTCGTTGGTGTCTGACTGCCAAAGTCTAACACCACACATAAAACATTCTGGATAACTCACTTATTCTCATTTAAAATGAAAAAAACCTGTTTTCACAGAGCAGTCGTGCCAAAATAAAGTAAACATTAATCATAGATGTCAAATATGATAATTACAGGATAGTTATAT
Source organism: Larimichthys crocea (assembly GCF_000972845.2). NCBI lineage: Eukaryota > Metazoa > Chordata > Actinopteri > Sciaenidae > Larimichthys > Larimichthys crocea. The sequence continues at coordinate 1,998,715 of NC_040022.1, forward strand.
TACATGAATATTCAAAACTCCTATAATACAGATTTCCTTCTTTATGACCCAGCACTGCTCCTTGGTTTGGTCTGGTTTCCTTCCCCTCTCACTCTACGTACCTCCAGTTTCTCTATGCGGTCTTTGAGTTGAATGATAGCCTGCTCCAGCTCGTCCACAGCCCTCACGGTGACCAAGTGGACACCATCGGGCGTCGAAGCCGGACTGTCCCGCACCATGATCCGCTCCAGGTGCGTCTCCTCTGTCGCGCTTTTGCCTCCCAACAGCCCCGCGGAGCTCCCGCGTCTATCCGCGCTGCTGCTGCCGTCCACCCCCTTCTCACACTCGGTTAGTTTCCCCGTCAGCTCTCTGATGGTCCTCTGGTCTGTTAATATCTGGTCCTTTTGCTGCAGGACCGTCTGTCGGAGCTCCTCCGCGGTGGTGCGGAGGTAACCCCAATCTTCCCCCGCGTACAGAGAGGGGTCTTCCGCTTGTTGCTGAAAGTTTTTCGGGTTGCATTCACCGACGGGAATCGGCGTGCAGATGAGTCGACTGACGGTTGGGTCATGCCCGGTGAGTCCAGTGACCCCGTCCAGACCTCCGAGCCCGATGTTAAAGGTCGGTGCCTCTGAATCGGGCGTATCAGAACCATGGAGAGCGCCCAAAGATCCGACCCGGGCTACGGAGCCCCCTGCAGCGGGGGTCTGCGCCGCCGCGTCCGGATACAGCGAGTGGTTGTCGGTTGCTGGCTTTTGTTGTGCCGCGGCAGCCCTGGAGGATCCGGTGTGCACGGCTGCGATGATGCAGATAACCGCTCCGATGAAGGCCACCATCCCGGCGGCCAAAATAATAACAATGAACTTCAGGTTGGCGGCGGGGGAGCTCGATTATTAGAAAAATCTAATAATAAGACTCTGAAACTTAAAGCGCCAAAACAAGAAAAAGTGCCAGATTAATTTATATCTATGCGTAAAAACCAAACACCTTCTCACTTTTCTCCTACTCCACAAATACAAACGATTGGAAAACGAGAGTTCCGCACCATAATTGAGTGATCATGGAGTCACAACATGAGAAGCAGGCGGTCTGCTGTTACACCTCCTCCTCCTGTTCAGCGCGCATGTCCTCGGTATTCAAGCAAAAAAAAAAAAATCCAGCCTGTTAATACTGAAGCAGAGTGGAGGGGTGAGAGAGTGAGAGAGAAAGGGGGGAGAGTGCTCCATGCAGTCTTATAGAGCACTTTTTTTTTTTGGGTACATTTTGTCTTCCTCTTGTAGCCAAGAGCTAACTTTCCCAGCAGTGTTTAGACAATCTGTGCTTCTTTTTCCATTTGTGGAAGATTTATGAATATTAAACATCAGATTTTTCAGATTAGATCATACAGAGGCGATGACAGACATGTTCTCTCAAGCTTTCAGTGAAGATGCAGCTCCAAACTGGATCCTTCCTGCATGCATAACAATCCGGAAATTAGTTTTTCCTTCCCCTCGGCTTAATATGTTCTTCCTCAGCAACACATTACAAGCCTACTGTAATGTAATGTGGTGGTGGTGTGTGTGTGTGTGTGAGTGGATGGCCATAAGTCAGCCTCAAGGCTCCCTATGGAACAGCTGAGATGACAGAATGATGGCCCTAGTGGGGGTTTGAGTGTGTGTGTGTGTGTGTGTGTGCAGACCTGGTGCTATTAATGAGTTTCATTAAACCGGTCTTGCAAGTACAAATGCACGTTAATCTCAGCGTGATGCACACACACACGTAATTACAAAATATATTTATGAGTTTGCATGAGTGGAGAGCTCACACACACACACACACACACACAGAGGCAAAGACAGGTGTGGGAAAACTCTTGTGTGTGTAAAATTAGTGTGTGATCTGCATCCTCGCACGAGTATTAGGGGGGATTTTAAAGCTAAGTCTTCTCAAAGTCAGAGGCGCTGAAAGCTCTGATGTATGATGGGTGAGGGAAGCAGTGTGGCACGGCTGGTCTGCAGCAGAGAGAGGCTTTTTCAGCCTTTCACTGGACCACTAGAATAGTAAAGTAGATTGGTAAGTACTCCTGCAGGCTGGGAGAAGTAAATACAAAACAATCATTCCTCATAGAAGTAAGAGTAATGTCTGAGCCCCACACATTTGTATTCAGCATGTAGTCACCGGTGGCTGTAAATAGCTGTGCAGCAGCTGTGTGGGTTCATTTTGTCTCTGGACTACACCTAATGTTGATCGCAGTGATAAATATTTTTTATATCAGTATTTCAGGATGATGAAGGTGTAAAAAACGGCTCTGTACATGGATACATTTGGGGATTAAAGGTTGGTTTATTGGAGCTAAATGATTGTTCAACGCTGCAGCACCAGTCCATTTTCAGCCATCTTATTGGGAGCTGTAATAAAAGGGGGGGCAAGCGCTTTAAAAAGGTCGGCGTGGGTGAAGCATTCTGGACACTGCAGCCCGGTTAATGATCGAAATATACTGCTGATGTATTATGTCTATAAAAGCCTGTGAGAGCCGGTGAGTCTGAGCTGCATTTATCATTTTAGTCACCCTTGACCTTTATTTTGGGTGCTGCAGTGGTATTAATGCTTTAAAGTTTCCCTTTGTTTGGGAATTAATCATTTGGTGAATGCACTTTTTCCACAGGATTTCATACATAATCTATACCCGAGAGCTGCACCTTTATTTGAAAGTCTAAGAACAGTTCTTCTACCACAAAGAGATGGAGCCATTCTCTGACTGGTGATGTATTTGTGCGATTTGTAAAGACTTTATCTCTTTGCAGCAGCAGGGAAACTAATTGTTTTATCCATAGCTGGATGAAAGCAAAGTGTTTGTTTCAAGACTTTTATTATCATTGTTTTGTAAGTTTTGTTTTGTTCCTCTGTTGCATCAGATGCATGCTCTGAAGTATAATTTAATTAAAGGAACACAATGGCAGGATAATGAACAGGACTATATATAGATCTATAATAGGATATAAGATATATATATAGTATATATATATATATATATATATATATATATATATATACTCACTTCACTTTTCATTCTTCATCTTCATACTTCATACTCAACTTCAAATTCAGAGAGAGGTACTATACTCCTTACTTCTTCTTATTTAATAATTGTGGTTACGTATAAAGAGTTTACATACTTATCCTCCGGCTTCCTCCCACAGTCCAAAGACTTGCACTTAATAGGTTAATTGTCGTAGGTGTCAATGTACCGCTTATCTTTATGTGCGATTAATGGACAACATGTCAGCTAGAGCTCAAGGGTCATGGGAAATGGATGGATATAAAACAAGTGATCGATCATTGACATATGACAGTATATGACTTATGACAAAACTGTTTAAATTAAAGTATACATTAAAATACTACATATACCATAACACATCATACCATAATAATCATAAAATATTACATTATAATGAATCATTAATACATATATTTTTGATACAGCTGTACTTATGTAAGCTTTAACTTGTAGTTGAGTATTTCTTATATTACTTTTACTCAGTAAAGGAAGAGGAGCAGTGTGTGGGATTCAGCGGCATCTAGTGGTGTAGTTTCTGATTGCAACACCTTCATCTCACCCTCTCCTTGTATAAAGGAGAAGTTTCTCCTGGTGGCTCTTCCTTTAACAAGGCAAGAGAGGAGTCTATTTCCTATTTTCAGTTGATCATACACTCACGGAAAACGTAGTTCTAGTTGTGCCATGTTCTGTAAAGGTGACAGCCTGGACCTTTAAATGATCTGACTTCTTTGTTTGTGCCAACACCTGAAATATTGAACCAAAGTTAATATAAGAAGAAAAGAAGAGAGGAGGAGAGGGAACAAGAAAGAGATTAAATAATGTGTGTTATGAAGCTGTTTAAAATTCCAGTCATGTCTCTGGTTAGTTGATGGTGCCATCTAGTGTACAAGTATCTCTCTCTCTCTCTCTCGTCCTCTTCCTTTCTCTGCCAGATCTCTGTTATCTGTTCAACTATAAACAATTGATCTGAGAATCAAAGATTTCATAGTTTACTTCTTTACTTCATATCTGGAGTCTCTCTCTCTGTCACACACGTGTTAATAAAAAGCATTATTCTTGCCACACTATCCTGCGTGCATTCACACAAGGGAATACAGCAGCATGATCGACCAGGTGTCACATTCACTTCAGGGAGTTCAGTCTGAGTTCACTGACTGTGGCATATCAGAGAATGTAAAAAAAAATCGTCAGTTTGATAATGATAAATCCATCCGAGCTGCGGGCTGAGTTCAGCTCTCAGCTCAGAGTGTATTTCAGCTCGGCAGTAGGGGGTCGGGTTTTGGGCCAAGTGCCAACATCTGACGGCTGAGAGTAAGAAGTCAATAACTTTTCCATCTGCTCATCTGAGGTTTTGATCAAATATGTCGGAGCAGCCTCTTTTTTTTGTATTTCATGCAAAAATGTTGGGACACCACTGCATCTATCAGTTTAAAGTGACATCTAAGGTGATTTTTAGCACATAGGATCTCTTAATTCTGCATTAATCAATCAAAAAACGAGGAATATTAATATATTACAGTATTAAAAGATCAGGATTAAGTAAATCATGGATTTCACAATATGCTAAGTGAACTTTGTGATATTTTCATATTCATTTACAAATTTGCCTCAAAGGACAGTCTGACTGTCCTTAGCTTCGATTCAGATGAGGGACAACTGTCTCCTTCTTAAAATCCCTTAAGAAGGGGAGAAGGAAGAAACCCCTGAGGGAAAAACAGAGGAGGGATATCTCTCCCAGACAGACAGGCAGGGGAAAAAGAGTGACATAGCAATAGTAGAATAAAAAAATGAATATGGAAAGTCAGAATGACAATATTGGGTAGACTGTATGAATCTAAATCCAGGTGTTGTTAGGATGGCCTCCTCTTTACCACAAAGACAAAGAGGACACACTCATTAGATAGTGCAGAAAATAGACTGATTGTGATTTAGATGCTTTCCATGTCTCCATGTGCTCAGTAGACATCCTACCTCCATGACTTCATCTGCATCTTATTTTCAGGCACTTACAGACAACATGCTGCTCACAATCATTTCTGTGTGACCCCCCAACGTATAGAAGATGCACGTTGTATCCGTGACGTCACCCACGGGTTTCTGAAGAGACCTTGTGAAGCTCGGAGTGTGATGGCTCCGGGCACCGCCATCTTGGCAGTCCAGCCTCTGCTGCTTCAGGGCTTAATCTAAAACAGAGATTGTGGGTGGAGCTGAGACGGGCTGAATGAAGCCTGGTTGCTCAAACAAACCACCTGTAACGGCACACACACTCTTAATTCTACATAACTTTAAGCCTTAATATAATTTGAACAGGTGAGTTTTATATAAATTCACCCTCAGTACAGTTGTTATGTGTATGTTTATTCCTGCTGTGAAGTTGGACATTTGAACATGGGGACTTATGGAGACTGACTCACTTCTGGAGCCAGCCTTGAGTGGTTGTTTGAGGAACTGCCGTTTTTGGCACTCATGCATTGTACAGATCTTAGTCCTTAGTGCTTTGCATACAATATGGTAAGTATACACACTCAGACACACACACGCCCAGACAGTCAGGGTTTACAGCATGTGTCAGTGTGTTTTATGGAGGAGCCATGTTTAATTATTTACTCCAGTCTTTCTCAGGCCACAGTGGTGTCGATTACCAACACACTGAGCTGCCTCCTCTCCTCAACACCACATCCAGTTCACTAAGTTAGCTGTCTTCTCTCACAGAGCCTTTGCTACATTTGCTGGATGATTTAAAATCTGCAGACCCCTCTCCAGGTTTCATCGACAGTTGCACCACTCTGGATATAAACATGTCGGGGATAAATAGTGATCAGCTGCACCGCTCCACCTTGGGGATTTACTCGGTAAGTAACAGATACTATGTGCGTGGGGTTGGTGGCTCAAATTAGACAACAAACTTACCTGTGAGACAACAAATAACCGCATGAGTAAGAGATCTTGTAAGCGTGACCTGTATTGTGATTTCTCCACCAGAGATAGCTGAGGCAGTTTCTGGAGATTGAAGGGAAACAGTTCAACTTTTTAATGTCATTTCTGCCAAGCACATATGATGTGAATGTCAGTTTCAGATTCAGGGAGTACGTCCTTTGCTTGATAACATCAGAGATTTGAGTCTTAGGCTGTCTGTGTTTGTGGGAAGTTTGTGCTCATAAATACAGAATAAATTAAAGATGGGGTTTATTGATTCTCCTTTAGGTGGGTCTTAAAGTTTATCTGACTTCCAAAATTCAACAGACTGTGGTGTATATATATATATTTATATATGTGTGTGTATGTGTGTGTGTTTCCCAAACAGAACTTAATGGAAGAGTTCAACCCAAGCCTTCAGAGACTGGTTTCACTGGGGAACAGCTACATGCAAGCTTTCCAGAGTAAGAAAAAAAACAACAACTATCTGCTAATGAGAATTTCTCACTTTTAAGTCATTTGTGTTGAAATTTTACACACCTACGTTTATACATCTGCTTCCGTACACCTGATTCCAAAGTCCATATGCTTTGGGAATGTCCTGGCACTATTACAGCCTTGGCTACTGGCCTGTAACCGAGGCCGGCAGAGGTTGTTATGAGTACATTGGGAGCAGACAAACAAGGCCCCGTGACTATATTTGAATTTATCATACAGGGGCAGAGATTTAGGATATTAAATGTAGTCTTAGCCTAACAGTTCTGGATTCATTTCCATGCTCGTGAGCCAGGATTAACTTTAATTTGAATCTGAACATAGAGTAATTGTGTCTAGCCCCATATATTTTATGTCTTAATTACCCACATCATAATCACCTCTAATCCCTGTGCAGTGCGCTCAATGTGAAACGCATTTAAAATGCAGTAATATAAATGAAGCTACAGAAGCCGTTTGATGTGTTTATGTTATATTACATTATAGGTGTTGAATAGAGCAATGCGTCATCGACAGCTGATTAGTAGCCCCACTGCAGCAAAAAGCTCTGCAGACAATAAAATACAGATTATGATGCCTCTGGTTGCCACCTGTGCAGAGGCTGTACGTTTCCTCTGTGTGTTCAGGGTAAAGCAATAACTTCTTGACATGTTGATGAGCTCAATGTAAGGACTAATGTAACTTAGAGTCTGTTTAGATCCTTTTGACGTGGCTTCTCCTTCTAAATAAACAAGAAGATCTATTTTTCAAATAGAAGATGGATGCTGTTCTGACTCTCGCATCCACGCTGGTGTTTCTTATTAGAATCCATTAATCCGACAGCCTCAGGCAACGTCTGTTTGGTTGGTTAGTGTCAGCTATGTGAAAAAAAAACAGAATCTTCTCCTCTACTCAGTCAACACCAGGCTGAAGATGAGATCACATTAATTTGACCCATGTTTGACATATACTGCCACACAAAGGCAGAAAACTGTAACCAGAGAGAGGTGTATGTTCTAACTGGGTTATTCGTGTAACTTCCTATCAGGCATGCGTTAATAATTACTTTGAAATTGATATAATAAGTTCATTTACAATGGAATTTCAAAGGAACCACACCGAATCATAAATTCAATTTGAGTCATAAGCTGAGATCACTGAGAGTATAAAAAACGAACAGCGTATGAGTGACGTCACTGATTTTTTTTCCCGGAGATCCAGTCTGTAGATCAAAATCTGGGGCACTGGCCGCCGTTATGTTGGCAGTCCTGCTTCTTCATTTAAAACTTGGACAATTGGCGGCCCTGTAACAACAGCCACGCTGTTAATTCTGCATAACTTTAAGTCTTAATATAACTTGAACAGGTGAATTGTATATAAATTCACCCTCAGTACAGTTGTCATGAACGCGGAAATTATCTATAGAGACCAAAACTGTTTTTTGTACCAGGCTGTAATAATGTTTATTTCTGCTGTGAAGTTTGACTTATGGAGACTGACTTGGTCTGTATCCAGCCTCAAGTGGACGTTTGAGGAACTGCAGTTTTTGTCATAACTTCACAGCCTCGGAGGTTGCCGTTTGGCTGCGATGATACTCTTTCGTTGTATTTAGTCACTACCTTATTTTTTGTTTATAACAAACTAAATTACCAAGATGTCAGTCCATCAAAATGTATACATTAAGGTGTATATAAGTTAAGCTGAAGTGGAAACAAAATGTAGCTTGAGTAGTGTTAATGCTCACCCAAAAAAACACTGATTTCACTCCAAATAATTACAGAGAGATATTTATGTGTATGCTAATTTGAATTATCTCCTGTTGATTTCCATTTTTTATAATTATTCGCTCTGTTTTTATGCCAGGGCAGCAAATCAAATAAATTTGCATTTTAAAAGCCGATTATGTTTATGTGTGTTTCAGCTCTTGCGGCAACAAGTGAGGCATACTTCAGTGCACTTTCAAAGATCGGAGAGAGAGCTCTCCACACCGCGTCCTCACGCTCCATAGGTATGTGTGCAACATCATAAATACTGACTGTAAACACAAAGGAATTTTCTGCCTCCAAGATGTGAGCATTGTGTTTTGGATTAGTTTATGGACATAATAAAACTAATTATACCGTCTGCTATCATGAAGACCAAAGTTTATCCTCAGGTTGCACTTTATGACTCTTTTCACAAGTAGATGTGACGTAGGTGTGCGTGATTAACATCTTTTTTTGGAGGGAGATCTATAACAGTCAACTCTTATAAAGACTAAAAGACTTTGAGTGAGCTGATCTCAGGTCAAATCAAGAACATGCAATTAGATTTTGAACTCAAAGTTTTGTTGCAACACCATGTATGTTTGCATTTGTTTTAAAGCCAGTGTTTGAGTGTTGGCAGAGTGGGTATCAGATGCCAGCAGACAACATGAATAATAGATGATGACAGGCAGCGGGCCGTGCTCCGCTCACTTAACCCAGCCACTCTTAAAGGGGAGTCGTGTTCGCTTTAGTGTCTGCACTTGAAGATATTATCCAAACCCGATCATTATTGTACCCGTACTGTAGAGTTCCCCCAGAGAGGAAATGAATCCCAGCAAGCATTTCAAAGACCAAAGTTCAACATTTCTACAATATAATGTCACAGTAGGATAAAAAAAACTGTCACAAATATCAAGCAGGGTAACCAAGAACACAAGTAATGGGACTCAAACACAGACCAGACTGGTGCTGAACAATATCAATGAACAAATGCAGCATGAGCCAGGGGATGGTTGATACTAGAGAACAAGCAAAGTCCAAGATCCATAAAATGGGTAAGGTTCAAGAAAACAAAGGCCGAGTCAAAAAAAACACGAGGGATCTCTCTGGAACACTGACGCAGACTAAATACGCAAGTGAAGGCAAGATAACAAGATACAGAGGAAACTAATCAGGGTGGGACCGACAATCAAAACTGGCAGGGAGCGCAATAACAGCGGGAAGTGGAGTTAAAGACACGTGGAGAGGGGAGGTTTACAAAATAAAACAGGAGACACTAAAGAAGAAAACCCATGACTAAAACTGATGTTTGGATCCCCGCTCTGCCTGTTTTCTAGCAGTTTAACTACAAATGTGAAAACTATGAGTTTCCATAAACATCATCATAGTTCATAAACTTGAGCATAGATGAAAGGTATTGTAAGATTAAATTAGTCTACACAATAACAATGAAGCTGGATTAATAAAAGTAGAAATAGCCTAGTAAACATACACATAGAAAAAAGATAATATATTAATATATAATATATTAAAGCACGATGCTCATTAATTAAGCCATCTGCTTGTGTCCTCTTCTTATGCAATGATATAATAGCAGATATATTAGTCTATCTGCTATTATACTACTAGTCCAACAGCAGTCAGCCCAGCTGCTTGTTGCTTTAACATGACATGTATTATATTGAATGATGTCATTCGATTGTTTATTAGTAATATATGAAGTAATATGATGTAACATGTCATGCTCTTGTCTGTCAGGCGACGTCCTGATCCGGATCTCTGAGAACCAAAGAATGCTCACCACGGAGCTGAAGGGAGTCGTAAGTTACATCAACAATAAACCAATCACAGCCTCAGAGTATGATCAAACTCTCATGTGCTCCATTTCCTCGTGTGTTTAATTTGGTTTTGTTTATCTCCGTCCAGTTCCACTGGTTCAGCGTGGAGGTTCTTCAGGCGATGGACAAGAACGTTCAACTGGACAGAGATTACTTAGCAGTGAGTGAGGGCCAAAGCAAAGGTCACAAAGGGGACTCATAACAAGCTGTTATTGCATCATGATTTTCAGGGAAGGAAATCTAATAACCGTAGGTTATTACAGGAATGGAGTGAGCTATCTGATGAATGAATATATTGATTTATCGCTCACTTACCTCCTAGACCATAAAAAATCACAATCCGTCATTAGAACTGAGGAAGCCATTAGAATTAATGGGAAAACGTCTCCATCATCATTCCCAGTGAATTGCTAATTTTGACCTGACGTTGGCTCACAGTACCTGGCTTGACTGAAATGATTTCACACAGACGTGATGTGAATTCTCCGTCATGCAGGGCAGCAGGAGGTACTATGAGACGGAAGTCCACAACCAGGCGGTAGCTCTGGATAGACAGCTGAGGAGAGGAGCCAACCAGGTTTGTGTGTTTCTCTCTCTTTCTGCAGCCTGGAGGAAAAATGACCTTGTATAATACATATATACTGTCAAATATGTGCATCCTCAGGATTGTAGCGAGTACGTACAGTTCCTCAGAAGGAGCCATGAGGAGGCTTTACAAGAGGAGGAGAGACGACACCGCTTCCTGGCTGAGAAACACTGCGGCCTGCTACAAACCATTGCCAACCTCATGGATAAGGTATAAAACTTACTTCAAACAGCATCTGTGAATTGGATATTTTATATATTTCCTGGCTTGTTCTGGCTTGTACTGTCTACAGGTGCCAAATGAGTTGTCTTTATTGCAATGAACGTCAGTAAGATAATAACAAGGAGCACTTTGAAAGAGACTTTACAATAATGTTTAATAATTATGTGACACTTTACGCGGCGGGGATATTCCCATCCTTTTTAACGAGGATCAACCGCAGATAAGCGGCCTCTCATTTATATATGCAGAGGTAGAGATTGGACTGATGTCTCATTAACACGTTGTCTGTTTGAACTCTGGACTCCTGTTTTATCACAACACTTGACTTGCCACATTTTACTGAGACACTAAACCCAGCCCCGTAAAGCCGAGCCCTTTGAGACCGTAACTGTATCTGTGGTTCAGGACTGACACATGTTTGTTTAACTCTGTGTACACACCCCTCCATCAAATATATTTAAACCGTCACTTTTGCCTTTTTATACTTATACTTGCTACATGATGTTTGCTAAATCTACTGGAGATAACAATGTCAATACAATTGATATGACCTCAAACCATCGTACACTGCCCCCATGTGAAGGGAGGCTGTTTGAAGTGTGCATGGTGCTAAAGGATTTCCCAGATGAACACGGACAAATGATCTAATATATTTAAATGAAACAGGTAGTTGTGAAAACAGTTCATAGAAAGGTGAAAAGTCAAAATGAAGAGAAAAAAAGTCAAAGGTGTCAGATAGAAAGTCAAGATCTGGCCTTGCTAAGACGTTTTGGGTAACACTTTATTAGATTAGATTAGATTCAACTTTTTTGTCATTACGCATGTATAAAAACAAGGCAACGAAATGCAGTTTAGCATCTAATCAGAAGTGCAAAATCGAAGTGCAATATATACAGTTAATGCAGTATTTACAGTAGTGTGAAGGCATAATATGTAGAGATTGTGTGCAGATAAAGTGCAATTAATAAGTTAACAGAGTGCATGATACAGATATAACTAGACTAATATTCACATATATGACAATGCTGAACTATACAGTACAGATGTGTGTTATGTTTTTTTATCTGGACATCCACTACAGATTCTGCAGTTTATTTCTACTGTAGATGTTCAGCAGGTTATCCAGTCTATATGTAACAATTAATCACTGTGGTGATCAGAGATTGCTGAATCTAGTATAAGCTGTTGAAACGTGACAAAGACTCTATAAACTATCTGTAGACAGGTTTTCTAAATAGTCTTCGTCTTAGTCTGTCCAAAATATTCACTGGCCATGTGATGAAATAACAGTTTGTCCAGCGTGTACTTCACCTCTCGCCTCATGCCAACTGGGATAGATTGGCTCCAGCCTCCCGGAACCCTGATAAAGATAAGCAGTCACAGATGGATGGATGTCTGGCTCCAACAGATTTGAGCATCACAAACACAAAGAGATGGAAGTCTAATAGAAACTGTGTGCTGATGAAATTTATCAAGAGTTAGCCATAAATGACGCACACTGTTTGTAGTGCAGCACTGAGCATACACTGTGTATCTTTCTGCATCGACATGAGCTGCCGTAAGCTCGTAATTCATGTTAAAGCTTCACATGGATTTGTAAAAATGCATTTGTGTTTGCTTGTGTGCAGACAGTAGGTTCCCTCCAGCAGAGAACCAATGACTGGACGGACGAAGTCAACGCCACCAGACAGCCAGAGGCCAGACGAAGCTCTTCTGTGTACAGCTCTGTGAGTGTACAGAAATCAGCTGTGTTCACTGAATTATTCAAGCAGGGTCGGAGATGGATCGCATTCGAATCTCTCAAAACACAAAGAGTGTGCTGCCGGTGTGAGATATAATCCTGTGTGAACTGAGGGAAGCTCCACACGATCCGTTTGAGCAAATATCTTTTGAAATGCACAACAGGATTTGAGCCGAAACTTTTGTTTTATAGTGTCTGATTATCTGAATCCATAGAGCAAATATTAGATAAGAAAGCATATTGCGATGGAGCTGGATGTTATCTGCAGTGAGATGGATAACACAGACACAGTGTGTCAGAGAGAATAAAGTGAGTTATTGCAGTCATATTTTTGTTACCAGGGTGCCCTCTGCTGGCTGGAGATTAAATTTAAAACCATCAGAGTGAATCACACCTCAGGCATGAGGCATAATAAGCTTTCTGAAGGGGATTAAACCCGAAATAGAAGGATGGAATAAAAGAAATACGTGATTGTGAGACAGTTATAAGTATTTTTCCTGTCCAATCACTAACTTTAATCAAAATCTGAACCTCACACATCTTTTGGATAAACGCACCTTAGACATCTCTACAGCAGGATTAACAGCGTGGATAATTCACAAACTTAAACCATATCTTTGCATGAAGGCTGCAATTACCATTCAAGCAAACAACAAAGGCAGCCCTGAGATAAACCCTGTCAGCTTCAGTCTGTTCCTCATCCGAAGGTGACGTGCCAATGAACCCCACAGATCCCACATCCTACTGTAATAACAATCAGAGGATTAACGTGGATTCTGTGTTTGTTTTGGTTTGACGTGGGATTTATCCTCGCTTATAGCAGAGTGAAGCCTGTAAGCCACTTTCAGACTGATATCTGAGTTGTGCTTCCAGAGTCACATATACTCATTGTAAGAGACAGGAGATCCAACACCAATGATGACATTAACTGACTCACTCCTGGGCTTTTGTTTACTGTTTATTCTGATATGAATTTGTGACTGCGGTACTCTCTGGTGTTTAGAGGATAAAATATAATGACACAGCAACTCCACAGATGACTAACAGTCAAGTACCTGTGTATGTATTCTTGTATTCTACAGACGGGGATGAGGGAGGATGAGATGAGAAGGAACAGAGAGGAGCCGATCCTCGGAAGGATACCATCAAGAGGTGAGTCACTTCACCACGTTTGAACCACTGACAGTATAAAGAATGGGTAGTGTATCCGTGACGTCACAAACCTCAAAATCTGTGGCTGTGCTCGCCACCGCATCCCTGCTAATCTAAAAATCAGCAAAGATGTGGATCATTGGCGGACTTGAGGCAGGTTGAATGACGCCTGGGTATCAAACAAGCCATCTGTAATGACACCTAACTGTCAATCAAAGCCGCCTTGTTGTTAATCCTGCATAATTTTAAACCTTAATATAATCTGAACAGGTGAGTTGTATATAAATTCACCCTCATGAACAGGGAAATTATCTATAGAGACTAAAACTGTTTTTCGTACCAGGCTGTAAACATGTTTATTCCTGCTGTGAAGTCGGACATTTTAACATAAAGGCGTATGTTCTGTAACCAGCCTCAAGTGGACGTTTGAGGAACTGCAGTTTTCCGCACTTCACTTCACAGTCACGGACATTGCTGCTTGGTTTGGACGCAGACAATAAATCAAAAAATATCAGCATCTAGGAAACGATACGATATCATATCAATTCATCGTCATCCATAAGAACACAATGCCTCAAAAGCAACAGAACAGATTTTAAGCAAGAGTTAATAAGAGTTCACTTTGCCTCCGCTGCACCACCCACTTCATCATTCTTTAACTTTTTTGTCCTCCTCCATCTTTCTCTCCCTCCTCATATCTTTTCACCTTGTGTTCTTTCGTACCTCCTTTATCTTGAACTTTCCCCTGCAGAAAGTTTGTCTAATAATTTGGCTTGCTTATCTGGAGTGAGAATATATATATGCGCAAACAGACGATAAACAATCTCTGGAATATTAAATAGCATTTTCCACTTACGCTTTGTCCTTCTGAAACATTGCAGGCTTGTTGAGTGTAGCACTAAAGTGGCACAACTTATTCCCACCAGAGAGAAAACCTCTTTAGTGAGTTGCATCCCCTGCCATCCAAGCAAAAATAATTATGCATAGAGTGAGATACTTAGTATTCTGCCAGCCTTCTGAGTTATGAGTACGAGGGCTGTAATGTATAAAGAAATAAATCGTATTTATTTATTGTTTTTGTGAGTTTATCAGCTTGCTTGTGCTGTTTCATTTGTCATCTCCCACAGCACCGTCACCCCAGGGAAGCATTTCTAGCTCGGGAGGTGGCGGCAGAGGAGATGTCATGAGGGCACGCACGGACCACCAACCTATTAGCTCCAATCGCACCCTGCTGCCCTTCTCCAAGGGAGAGACGATCACTCTGCTGGTCCAACAGCCCAAAAACGGGTGGCTGTATGGCCGTGCTGACAGTGCTCCGCGGTGAGTGATGTTCCCCTGTAACTGTCTGTATGAATGCGGTTGTATCCGTCTGTCTTGCTCAACCATCTGCACCCATTGTAAATATGTCTGTTGCTCAAGTGAAATATACGGCAGCCTGCTGTACTCTCTGTTGAACACTGATATCATTCAGAAGGTCAATGTATTCAGCTGGTTTACAAACATTTTCAGATTTCATATTCTTTTCCACAGGAAAAATCAGCTGGTGGGAAGGAGGTGATGAATTTTACATTTCTAGAAGCAACATTTGTCAGGAATAAAACAATATGAGAAACAGTTTGCTGTAAAGGAAAAAGAAAAGAAAATTAGTCGAAACAAGAACAACAAGGCTAAGATCTTACAGCTAAACTAGCAGCTCTGCAAGGCTGCACAAAGGCCAAAGTCAATATGCCAACCTCTTTACAATGTATAAAATAAGTATAATATTTTCCAGGTCTTTCTGGCTAACCCTAATCCTTGTTAACGTTTTTTTATCCAAACCATGATCAAGTACCTGACCATGTATTTTTGTTGCAATCACCTGTGTAAAAGTCCTCATGTCTGACCCATTCATCCACCGCGACCTCCAACCATACACATGCTTTACACTATGTCACCTGACTTCCTAAGGCCTCCCCAGAAAGCTGAAGGAACCATTCAAAGTCAAACATAAACTAAAAGCTGAGGCTGATGAAAATATCATTACTTAAGTATCTGGTCATAAAACAAAATATTTGACTTTGAAGTTAGAGGATGCATCCTCTGGGGATCATGAATGCATATGTAGATGTTCAACAAACAAATGGTTGTTTAAACTGCATTAAAACATGTATTTATCTTTACTAATTAATAGTTAAATGTGTCTACATTAACACTTAATGCACTAAATGTCATCTTTACTTTCTGGCTCTTTTGTTTTCAGTCCTGGATGGTTTCCAGCCACCTATGTGGAAGCAATGGATGATCCTCCAAACTATCGGTAAACATCCAATACAACATATTCAAAAAGTTTGCTAAGAGCAGGTTGATAAAGAAATTTTCTGATTTTAGAATACAAGTTCGGTTCACCACAAAGGTTAAGCTATAGCCAACCAGGTTTTGTCTGAAAGTGACAAAATCTCATTATCGGCACCTCTAAAGCTCACTAATTGGCACAGGATACCTCTTAGTTTAATCCATACAATAATAACTTAGATCACTGTGGAGCTTTGGGGTGAGTCTATGCTACCTTAGTCTAAAAGTGCAGGCAATAACACCTCAGCAAAAAGCCAGGTACTGCAGTTAACAACCCTAACTGGACTGAAGGCATCTTGGGTTGTGGTGCAAATTGTGGATTTAGGGTGGACTGAAACTCTAAATAAATTTAGATTCATTAGTCATCCCGGCCTCATTAGATAAGATTTGGTTCAGGTGGTCACCTCATCAGTACCTCAGTGTTAAGAAGTGGTTTCTTAATTTTTTCCAGCGTATTCATTTGTAAATCACTGCATTCCCTTTTCTGGAGTCGAGGTTGTGATTAATTCTTTACCCACAGTCATTAAGAATAGATTAATTAAAAAGACTAAACGTTTCCCTTCAATCCTGTTACAGAATACATTTTGCATCTCCTCCAGGTCGCCCTTATTGTTTTTTGGGCTCAACATTTTTAAAAGGGGTCAGCATGAAACTCCTGGCCTGGAATAATAACATGAACTATTTAAGATATGTGGGTGACCCATAGCTGTGAGGAAAATCAGTGGGAGGTTTTAAACTAAAACTTTCCTTAGTCACTTTGGACACATCCCACAGCTAAATGCCCACAATGTGAATGTTGATGGAGATGAAACTCACTGAACACAGGTGAAATCTCATATATTTTAGAGGGCAAAACATGCTTATGTCATGTTTTTTGTGTCTAAGTGGAATATCATGTATGTGTGAAGGAGAATAAGCAAACAAATATATACTATACATTACATTTTACATTATATTACATGAATTTATTTAATATACATTACATTTTACATTATATTACATGAATTTATTTAATATTTTCATCCAAAGCGACTTACAATAAGCACATTCAACCACACTATACGTCTTCAACAAATAAAACAGTTGTATTTTCCTGTCATTTCAGTCTCCGAAGCAGCAGCAGCAACAGCAGCATGAGTAGCCTGTACGACCAATCAAGGAACAGCAACTACGGCGGAGCGCCGCCCCCTGCACCTCCACCTCCACCTCAGTTTTCAAATAGACAATCTGAGAGGCAACTGGCGAGTCATGACAGAAGGGCCGAGGCTAGTTCAGAAGACACGGTACGGCCAACAGTCAGATGTTTGATTCATGGATCAGTGTAGCTCAGATCAATTATTTCTCTCTATCTATCCAACGATTAGCAATATTGAATGAGTCTTTCCTTTTATTTCTGTTGAAATATGAGGTTCCCTTTGTAAAAAGGCACCTTTTATAAAGCCACCTGCTCGAGGTTTTTGCCTCTTAAAGTTTTTCCTTGCCACTGTCACCAAGAGTTCGCTCATGGTGGGAATTGTTAAGTCACTATAAATAATATTATAAAGGGCACAGCCTAGACCTGCTCTTTGTGTCTCTTAGTGTCATGAGTCTGTTATGTTTTGGCGCTATGTGAATAAAATGTAATTTAATTTAATTGAACTTTATTTGGTGCTAACTGATTCATAAATACTTTAGCTATAAGTCATTAACAAGGACAACTTTCAGGTTACCAGGTTGTGGAAAATCCTTTTTGTTGGTGTTTATCTTTTCATGAATGCTAATCTGTTTATTCATTCCTCACAAACCAGTCTGCATCATTAATGGTAATAAGTCATTAATGAATAGTTTTAATCCATCAACAGTTTTTACCACATGGCAAACCAAAACTTCTTTTTATTATTGGCTTTTTCACTAGCCGATGGAGCATCAGCAAATTATTCATTAGCTATTAATAAAGTAATTAACTTTCCATTCATAAAAGGTGCCTTATTAGAAAGTGTTATTGTACACCTCTGGGCCTTTAGCTTTTTTAGTTGGTGTTTGTATATTACGTATGTAAGTATTTCATTAGCGTCATAAATGTTTCAAATAGGAGAAACTGAGCTAAACTTATACCTGCATGTTTGTGTATGTGAAGATGGAGAAATGTTATGGGACAGCTCTGATGAGATATGGTGTTTAAATCTTTGATGGTATTCCCCAGTCTGTCCAGCAGGGGCACTGCGGCAAAGTGCTGTTCTCAATGGCACCACATCCGTCTTTCTGGTGGATGCAAGGAGGAAGCTCCAGCTGCTGATGTTGGTGTATGGGCGAGGAGGTTGTGTGCGTGTGTGGGGGTTGTTCTCTTGTTTTGGCATGCTGTAACTTGAAACTGAAGACCTGTTTGAAGTCCTTGTGACTAAATAGCAGTGGTGGAAACAGTACTGAAAATCTGTGGTCATGTAGAAGCACTGTTACATCAATTAAATATTCTCAACTGCAAGTAAAACTACTGGTGTTAAAAATACCCAATTTGGTTTCTGCTTTTACAAATCTGCAGTGCTTAAATGACTTCCTGCTCATGCAGCGTTACCTCTCCAAACCTGAGCCTGCCGCAGTGTTTGAGACTTTTTTGTCCGTAATTTATGTTTTTCATTGCAATCGGCTGATAGCCTTATTGGCTATGAAATGAAGAGCCAGAGAGGTTTGAATATAATTAAAATTGTCATCTTACTCAAGAGTGACTTATGATTTTAAAAGGATCTAGGTAGATTACATATTGTAATGTATACTAAAAGAAATTACAGGCTTGAAAAACTTCCACCTCTGCTTCATAGGTCGGCTGCTGCAGTGTTTCTCTTTGGACCTATTCAAGCGCACAGTGGTTTGAATAGCATTGTTCCTGCATGCAGAGAGAATTTAACAAGCACAAGCGTAAAGTGATGAATTACCCTCTTAACAAGTGATTATTTGTTTTATATAAACGATTGATTTCAAAGAAAGTCATCACATCGCACTAATATTCCAAATGGTTGGTATATTAGGGGACAGTAAGTGAGCAGGGATGGTAGATCCTTCCCGAAGCCTTCCCCGCAATGCAGCCTTCATCGCGCTCCACCATCTGCCAGACACTGCTCATTCATTTCAAATTCAGTAAACAATTTATTCACATCTCAGTTGATGGAGCAGTTCCTCCTTCGTGAATTGTTTACTAAAGTCTTGAATGTATTCATAATGGAGATTTGTGCTGCTTTCAGCGACACTGAACACTGGGTATCTATTTCATTTTATTCATTTCATCGTGACATTGACGCATTTTCCTCAATGTCTCCTTCATGCACGGCTGTTGTTACTCCCTTTGTGATTTTGCACTTTGTGTCAACTGGACTCCCTCCCGCTCCCTTGTGGGAGGACCGACTGAGAGCAGAGGAACGAGCCTCCATTAGTGCATGTGTCTACATTTTGTGGTTTGGATTCACTTACACATACCTTTCTCACTTTTTTTTTTCTTTCTCCAGAGATCAAAACCACATGGATCACAACCAGAACTTTTCCCGAGGTAAGATTAATGTAACGCTGGCACTGCCTTTGAAAGCGCAGACAGGTGGTGAAATGCCTAAATGGAGGCCCCTTATGTTCTCGTCCACAGAAACTAATGATATTTTTTCAAGTATATCATGAAGCCATTAAATCAGAGAAGAACACATGAGGGCAGTGATCTAAACGGCACCAAATTGCTCTCCTTCCATTAGCGTTTGAAGTGCAGTTTGGTACTGAAACCATTTCTGTTATAGCCATTTGGGAACCATGACTATTACTCTCACTCTCACTTCAGGTGAGCAGTTTGCTAGATGATGCTTGTACAGGTTGAAATGCAGTTTTCATTTCCCTTGTTATAACCTTTACTGTTGTGCTCACAGATGTTATTTAGGGCCATGATTTCTGATATTGGTTTTCTCCGCTCTGTCTCTGTCTTTTTCTCTTCGTAAAACATTTATTTCTCTCTCTTATTTATTCTTTTTTTTTTCTTTTTGTTTTTGAAGGGGTACAAACCCATTTGCCACAGTTAAGCTGAAGCCGACGCACACCGACGACAGATCGGCCCCGCGGTTTAATCGATGATGACATCTTAACATCTTAAACGGATGCTTTCATTGAGCTTGACAGTTCATTCTTGGTCTTGGAAATAGCAGCATTTGTGGTGGGAAGTGAGTAAGTGGAGCTTAAGTTTTGTCAACTAATGTTTTCATACCTCTCAGTATACAATATTTGCCATAGTGTCCTTCTGCATACAAAGTTGGAAAAGGGTCGCACACGGATTGTGTAGGTACAGTCATGGCCAAAAATATGGGCACCCTTGGATTTCTGTCACATAATTTTCCCCTGAAGATCGTTGCAATCACAAATGCTTTGGTATTCTCTTGTTTATTTCTTTTGTTTCCACTGGAACAATACACAAAGATCTAAGATAATCCATGAAGAACTCCTGGACAAAATTATTGGTACCCTCAACTAAATATTTGGTAGCACACCCTTTAGAAATCAATCATTTTATTGTGACCATCATTGAGTTTCTCATACATCTGTACTTGGATTTTGGACTACTCTTCTTTTGGAGATTCTTTTTTTAAGAGTTGATGGGTTCCTCTCCTTGGGTGATCTATAGGATTTAGATCTGGACTCATTAGTGGCCACTTTACTGCTGTAAGACCCATTATCTCTGACAGAGACCCAGCGTTCAGACACTGGGCCTTACATTGTGCCCCAGAATTCTTTGGTAGTCTTCAGATTTTATAACGGCATGCACACAGTCAAGACATCCAGTGCCTGAAGCAGCAAAGCAACCCCAGAACATCCGTGAACCTCCACTATGTTTGATTGTAGAGACCATGTTCTGTGTTTGACTTCTATTCATGACTGCATATTTCTTGTTAAACCAACATCTATTCATTTTGTCGTAGTTTTTTGCAAAATTGGCTCTGGTTTTGTGATTTGTAAAACACTAAGAATGAATCACTCTGATGATGATCTTATCGTCTTTCTTTCCTTCTCTGAAATGTTTGGTTTATTGGTTCTGGCATATGAATGAATGGAAATAAATGGTCACTGTGTATAGGCGTATAGTGTAAAGTTATGAATCAGTGCTCAGAACATAATTGACCTTTCTATATAAGATCTGTCATCTGTAGCTCAGGGATATATACACGATGCCATCTACTGTATAATTTTGTATTTTAGCTTAGTATTGTCATTGTATTGTACCTCTGGCGTTTTTCTCTACACGATCTACTGAATTAACTCCATTAATAAATATTAATTGCATTACTAATTCATTTTGGAAAATGGCTTGTAGAAAAGGAGCACGTAACCTCTGGCAGATCATGTACTATCTTGTAAAATTAGGATTAAAAAGTCTGAATCAGAAATGTAATGAAAAATGCAGTGCATTCATAGATAATGTAAAACCATTTTTATGGCGTCATGTATCATGTATCATCATTACTTTAACCAGTGTGTTTCACTTTATTAGCAGGTGGCATTGTTTGCTGCTGGCATGATGATAATATTGACCAACAATGTAATTAGTTATTACATAATAAAATGTGACAACTCATTCAAAAACTGATCTGCTTCATCAATAATGTGGGTGTGGTTTGATTGGCAGTTGCCTGGCAACATAATGAAACAAACCCACCAATTGTCACCAGATTCTGGTCCAGATACTGCCCAATTCTGATGGAGGATGCACGGATGTGCCATCAACTTTCAGGCTGTGATGCGGATGGTGGAGCTGATCACATGACCAAGTGATCAGCCATGTCAAGCAGATCGAGCTGGCCCAGAAGTCAGACAAAGAAATGACACTGAGAATCTGGTCACTTTTCAAAATAAAACACCCGGTGCAGACTATTTACTCATAAACCAAGAAAATCTGACCAAATCTGAGTAGGTTAACAAAGCCTGGTGGGCAAAACGCTCCTGATGGGAGCATGGAGAACGGACCAAAACAGAGAGTCTGACGTTTGTCTTTCATCTGAATGTCCGAGCTACACAGAACTCGAACAGTTCCTGTTCTCCGTCTTTTAAGTGATAGTCTTTAAAGTTTCAGATCTATGTTTATTTGCTCAGGCAGTAAAATGGCCTACTAAAGAAGATCAGGATTCCTGCGTCGCCCGTTTGGATCCTCCGCTGGGGATACTTAACCCAAATTGAACCTCAGTGTGAATCCAATCCTGCTAATGGCTTGACAGCATGGTTCTGTCAAACTAGCACGGCACTTCTGAGTAAAGACTCTTTGGCAAGTGGAATAATGTGACTCTCTTTTCTCTTGCAGCGAAGTTGCATTCACAATGTAGTATGGACTGCACAGAAAACAAGAGTTTCTTCCTCTCCTGTCACTGCTTAAAACGACACAGTCAACGCTAATGAATACGAACAGATGACACTAAAGGATTAATTTTACCCTTATTACTTTTTTAAAGTACATCCTTTCATACATTATTAGGCTGCTTTGAAGATATGCTTCACTCGTTCTGCTTGATAAGAGTAAGTGACAGCGAAATGAAGGAAAAGGAAGAAAAGTTGGGAGCCAGATTGAGAGTTTAAAATCAGTCACATCAAAGGAAGGAATTAACAGAAGAGTCTCGGTGAGTCAGTGTTCTCGAGGCTTTGTTTTTCTGTTCATTTTATTTGATTCTTTCACAGCTTGACTTCTTTCTTCTTTTGGTATGTTTTACAACAGCTCATTACCAGAGGAGAAAGGGATGGATGGATAGATAGATTGATGGATGTTGGTGATGGTGTAGGAGGCACAGGGAGGGGAGAGCGAATGCAGGAAGGGCACAGTGCCAGAAGTGAAATTGAAAGAGAGAAGAGGAAGACAGAAGAAAAGAAGGGAAGAAAGAAAGAGGGAAAGTGAAATGTGGGCTAAGAAAATGAAGAGGGTAAAGTCAGAAATACAAAAGGAAATAAGGGTCGTTCTCTTATACTCTCTGCTTACTTTAAATATCTACTTTATGCGTTAAAATGTTAGATTTATTCCTGCAGGCATGTTCTATATTTATACATAAACACAAACGAGAACAGTTTGTATAAAAAGGATAAAATAAATAGGATGAATATAGCCGCGGGAGGTTTGAGGAGGTGTGTGGAGTGGGGTGACACACCACAGCTTACTTTCTATAGTGCGGCATTGCACTCATAGCGAAGACAGTAGTGGGGGGAGAGGGTGAGGAAGAAGGGAAGCAGGAATTGCTGCTGTGTGATGGGCTGGGAGTCAGTCAGGGCGGGGTGGTGAGGTGTAGGTGCTGGGGCAGAAGGGGGGTCCAGCGGGTGTTGGGATGTAGAGGTTGTTAGGAGGTGATCTTGGAGTGCTAGTCAGTCACACTAGGTGACTATTTATTCTTTCACCAGGCAAGTAAACTCTGCAAGAGAGGAAGAGAAAACAAAAGTTATTTTCTAAAAGTAAAAAATGCACAGCTTTCAGTTATATGCAAGCCTCAAAGTTAAAGTAGAAAAGTTTTGGCATGAAGTTGGAAAATGCTCAACAGTAACATAGAGCGTGCACAATTTATAGTTAGGCACGGTGCAAAAATGATTGGGTGGAAATGTGGGATCAAAATAGGTGAATATTTTTTTCGTTTTGCTAAACGAAAGGAGGTTTGACATTTTTGCAATTGCACAAACCACAGACTTTTATTTTATTTGCCCTTTTCTTGTGACATTTGTTCTACAAAAAAGGCTCAGTTTATTAATTTTATCCAAATAATCTCTTTTGCGTGTTTTACCATACGCAGACGATACAACTCTATTTATCAGTGTTCTATTTTCTAGACTGTGGGACCAATATGTCAGCTTTGAGAAACAGTAGATGCAGATCTTTATTGATCATAGGCATTGAACATTATCTCTTTTTTTTCTTTTACCCTTAACTTAACCCTAACTTGAGTTAAATGCATCATATCGAGTTAATGTTGCACAATCCTACATGTTCTACTATTGGATGACGTGAAAACATTACAAACCTGGAGATGTGTTTTATAAGAGGCACTAAGCTGCTCTGGCATACTCTGTGTGGGTGTCTGATGAAAATATTTAGCTTCCTTAAAATTCTACATGCTTTGTGGTTCTGTTAATTTGACAGATGAGGACAATTTCAGTCAAACGGCGATGCTAATCACCTGCACCAAGGTACCTGACTAATTTAAATGTTGCTTCTTTGGCATAGAAAGTCAAACAGAGAACAACTGCAGTGCAGGAAGAAGACCCCACTGACCTTGAAAAGTAATACATTCAAAATATAAAATGAACCACCAATGAAACTGCAGTCTTTATGAATGACGAATAATTAAATGCCACAAGTGAAGACAGTCTGCCTGTGTGTGTTCAAATTTCCTCTCAACATTCGTGTTTCTTCGTGTCTGTTTTTGTCACTTTGTGACACTCTCACTAATGGAATCGGATGTTTACCCTCGACTCCAATCTTGCCGTCTCCATCCTTGTCGGCTGCTGTTAAAAATGCTTTGGTTTCTTTGTCTGTCAGGTCCCTGCCATCTTTGGCAAAACCCTTCAGGACGTATCTAGGCAGGGACAGAAAAGCAGAATTGATCTGTGTCAGACAACACCAAACACAAGATCATGTCTTGCATCTTTTGAGTTTATATACAGTATGTGTGTGTCTGTCCGTGTTTGTCTCACTTGAGCTCCTCCTCTTCTATGAAGCCGCTGTTGTCGGCGTCCAGCACCGTGAAGACCTTCTTCACGTCATCAGAAGACTTGGCCTTCAGACCCACCATATCGAAAAACTTCTTATAGTCAAAGGAGTCAGCAACTGCATGCACACACAGACACGCAGCGTACTTTATTTTTATGTTAGAGGTCAAAAAGACACCACCAAAGAAAATCATCTTAAAATCCTGCACACACAGGTAAGTGTGCATTACTTTAAATTGTTTGTCCTGCATTGATCTAGGTGATGAGGCCCAAAGGTGAAAAATGTAATTGTAATTTAACAGTGTGACAGTTATAAATTGAGAACATGTGTTTGCCAGAGGACCCATCGGTTCTAGGTCATGGAGTCTGTCTGAGCTATAGATGCAAACATATACTACACATATGCACAATCCAAATATTCATTAGTATCGGGTTTTACATGATGACTTTTTATCAGCCAGTGTCTTTGTTCAGCAGACACATAGAGATGCAAAGTGGAAGAAGCTATTTCAAATTAGTTTTTCCATGTAGACGACGTTACGTGACTCACAGTTAAAGCTTGGATTTTTTCACTTTTGGAACCACCTACATCTCCCAATTTCCAATCCCTATTCTTATCTATTTCAGTATTCAGTATATCAAAATTTTGTGTCTACAAGTACTACTTGTCTCAAACCTGTCTAAAACCAGTGGTACTTGTCTTCAACACCAGCCCAAAGTTTGCCTGTTCATTCTCAGCCCATATCATCCACAGTTCTTATCCCCCAAAATCTGACCACATGGACCAGATCCAGCTCACATTTGGTCCACTAGAGACAAAACACAGCTGAGAGCAGCTCATCATGTTAATGGTTTACCTGCAAATGCATCTAGAGCTTTCTTGATGTCATCAGCGTTGAGGATGCTGCTCATTGCCATCTTTGGCTGTTGGGCGAAAAATAAAAGAAGAGGGAGACAGAGAAGGGGGGACAGAGAGGGGACAAGGTTAAAAATAAGGTTGCTAGAGAGCAGAGAGAGGACTCGGAGACATTCTCGTATTACACTGGTGACACTCTGGAAATGGAGCAGGAAACCAGGACATGAAGAGAAGGAGGTGACGAGTGACAGAGTGAATTAGTGACAGTCACGGAGGAGTGACAAAAGGAGGGAGAGGAAGGGGATGTGACAGAGGTGGAGAAAGAGAAAGATACCGTAGCAGGGTGGTGTTGAGAGAAGAAGGGAAAGGCGATTAACGAGAGCGGGAAGTGTCCACGTCGGTGTTGCTGTGTGATATCGTTGAGTTATTACAGATGAAAGAAGGGCACAGAGACAGAGGCCAAATCAGCAGGGGGGTTTTAAAGGCCATGTGAGTCTGGTTCCAGCCTGAAGGAGAGTTTAGTTTGTCAGCCGAGTCCAGATGGAGAGTCTTTATGTACCTTGCACTGGGAAAGGTGAACCCTGCACTTAACAGCACTTTGGCTTTTGACTCCTGTGTGTGTGACTGAACCTGATCGCTGCTCATGAAGTTGTCACCTTCCTTGACTTTGACGGATGCCCTCCTCTCCTCTCTTGCTATTGCAAACAAACATAGCGTGCATATACTTGAAGCTGAACAGAGAGAGAGGCGAATCCCTAACCGAGCAGTGGAGGATGACTTGAAGTCTAGAGAGTGACAGGATGTGGTGCTCTGATTTCACTTTGCTCCTTGTGGTCTGGGAAACCTTCACAGGGATTTTGCATTATTTCAAGAAGGCTGGACGACAAGACATCCACTCAAACCTCACCTCCACCTAACTGAGCTGTCAGTGTCTCTTTGCTTCCGCAGATATCAGTTCATGAATATATTTGAGCTGGAAATAGTATTTAACAGGTTCAAGAGCTTCACATGGAGTGAGTCACACCTGGTCCAGCCTCCAGCTGCCAGGTTTAATGGATGTTTTCCAGAATAAAATATTGTTTTAATAAGATAACTGGAAATCCACATCCAAAGCAGGGTATCAGCGTCAACTCCTTTGCACCAACTCCAACTTCCCTTTAGCCGTTAGTGTCTTCAGAACCAAGCTGCTGTCTTTGGGGCCAACAGAACTGTCTTCAACAGGCTTACCAATATCAGAAGTGTACCAGACATGAATGTTTTTCCAGTTGGCTCCATGAGGAATATGCTGAAAGTAAGCTCTTTTTTTTTTCTTAAATCCACCAACTTCCACACGTTTGCTTACTGTTTTGAGTACATAAGTGTGTTCACGCTGTCAGTATACAAATGTAACTTACATATATGTTTTATATTCATATTTTGGAAGTCAAATGTTGCCGCTAAGAAGAAAAAGCGGTAAAATGATGATGATGATGATGATCACCGAAATTAACACACCATCCCAGGAAGTACATAGTATACACAGTGTACTACATAGAAGAACTAAAGGAAGTATCTGTATTTAGACAATACTATCCCACTGCATACCAGGTGGGAAAATGTCTAAAGTAAATTCATAAAACTCATAGTAACACTTGGGAATCAGTCTTTATAGATGCACTTAATAATTAGGTTAGGTTAGGTTTCTTTATTTGTCTCCACCAGGGAGAAATTTGTCTTAGAGATAGGGTTAGGTTACAGCACCATAAAACACATATCAACATACCACAAACAGTACAGACGTAGCAACCTACTGTACGATATACACATACCAGCATGACATGAAATAAAAAGATAAAAAGATGGATATTCACAATACATATACCAGTAATATTTATCCTGCCATAAATATAGCTCAATCATACATCCCCTAAAAATTATCACACTCACAGCCACCAATCCATTTCCACACCAACACACATACACTAACTTTATAACCTTTATAAAAAAGTTAAGAATCCGTCCAAAAAACAACTACAGTATGTAAATATGTAACATGTGAACACCAAGAGATGTGTGGGATTTAAATCCATGATGATAGGTATCTTGCCCACGCCTCAGTGTAGATTACACACAGCAAAGAACATCTGATGATGAAGGTAAGGGGGACGCTGAAGATAATCCTGAGTGGGTTACTTCAATAGCTGTTCAGATTCTTCAGTGTGGAACAAACAGACCAACATTACCATGACTAGAAAAACTGAACTTGTGAGATGTGCTCTGACTTTTCAAGGCTACTGGGATCCCGTGAAGGAGAACTCACTGTAAACAACTATATTCCAGGCTTATAGTTTATCTGCAGTGGGTCCCAGAGCTCTTGGATACACAGATTGTAGATACAAGGCTGAAAGCAGGTTACTGTATACTGCTAATGTACGAGAAGTCTTTCAACCTTCTCACTGTGATGCGAAGCAGAGAAAAGTGAGGTGTCTTATAGAAAGGTCACGGTAATGACACTGTATCATCATCATCCTTGTATCATCATCATCATTGTGTTCCCTCTGTACGGCAACACAATGCTGAGCTGGACAATATTGTTGCTCTGTCCTTGTCAGTGTTGGAAATACAGTCTGAGTTGACTGTACAAACCCACCAATTACAGATCACTCATGCTACAGTATTTTGCTGCATCATGCCAAAAACAGTTCAATATCGTCTACTTCATAGTCGCCTACACTGTGGTTTTATTTGGCAGCTTCTAAAACAGCTGACTCGTAATCAGGAGAATGCTGTCTCTGTCTGTTCTCACACTATGTAACTTTATGCTCCGAGTACGATCTCACAGTCTCACACCACCAACTATTTCACTGATTTTGGTGAAACTGGATCATATTTTATGGAGAAATTGTTTCTGGTTTTCCCTCTGATGTCCTCCGGCTGCTCCGCTGCTCAACTCTCTGTGATTTACAGAGTTTCCTGATGGACAGTGAAGTAAACTGCTGCCAGCTGTAGCTGCTGTTAGCTGATGTTAGCTGAGGGAGTGTTAGTGTTTGTACCACAGGAGTTTAGACCACCAGGAAGAGGACGTTTTCAACCTGGCCTGCAGCGCATTGCTGACTGGGAGTGAAGCTGGTGTTATGCCAGAACAGGAGCTGGTTGAGCGGGACATGTAACCGGACTGATCAGATGATTGGTGGTTGAAGTGTCCTTGGCAGGATACTGAACCCCAAATTGCTCCTGAAGATTAACTCCCAAAAACTGATGAGCTGTTTGCACCTTACAAGGCAGCCAAGCCATCAGTGTATGAATGGGTGAATGAGATATGTATAAATTATCATATTTACAGTGTTGTCTGTTAATTAATCTTAGAAGTTGGTCCGTGGTTATACAAATTATAAACTGTATAGATCTTTGGTATAAACTGCTCACAGATAAATGTTAAAAATGATTCATCTTCTTCTATTGGTGTCACACTCAGCTTCAGTGATGCATGAGCTTCTTTTGAACTATGGTCTTATCTACTACTGTAACATGCTGCTGCACACACCAATCAATACCGAACACTGCTGAACTTGTGTGGCCACACATTCAATCTTTTATCATTATAAGAGCACAACCTCCTTCTCTGACCTTTACCACAGAGGTGTCCGTGGGGAAAAGAAACAATTCACCGTGAAATGAGGAGGATAAGATTGATTTACGGAGATATCGCAGTCCGTGTGCAGCCACTGGAAGTGTATAAAGAATGC
Organism: Larimichthys crocea; assembly: GCF_000972845.2. Taxonomy (NCBI): domain Eukaryota; kingdom Metazoa; phylum Chordata; class Actinopteri; family Sciaenidae; genus Larimichthys; species Larimichthys crocea. The sequence continues at coordinate 2,027,987 of NC_040022.1, forward strand.
CACATTGAGTTATTCAAAGGGAAATATAAAGACCAATCGTAGTTGAGCTGAGCTGCTGTTTGATATCGGTTTGATTTCTGTCAGTCGGCTAGTTAAACCTTCACTATCTTCTGTTTTTTTGCCACTGGAGGACTGGAGTTGCTTATTTTTCACATGCAGCAGTTTCAGAGCAACATTATCATTCATATACACTCTTGTTTCTGTCCAAATGATTAATGTAAGTTCGCTCTGTTTTTGTTCTGTTTTTGGTTGCTACCAACTCCTGAGGGTAAAATCAAGATCTTTAACTCCACTGTGTCACCAGCTAGTGTTTAACCATGTCTGTCTGCTGAGCAGGTCGTGTTCAGCGGGTTTTTAGAGCTTTTTCAGCTGAAAGCAGCTGCCTGCTGTGGGTGAAAATGAGCTGAAAATCACAATAAAGCAGCATAAAGCCGAGGGGATAATCTGACAAGTGACAACTTTCACTTTGTCATGTTGTTTTCACATTGTCATTTAATACATTATTAATGTGAAAAATATTGATTTCTTCTTTAAACACACAGTAAGGTCTACAGCAGAATGTATTAAGTCTTCAGACACATCTTCCCAGTGATCCAAAAAATTATTTCTTACATACACAAAAGGAGCAATTTGGGTTTCAGTATCCTGCTTTGACAAGTCGACCAAAGGTGAAAGGGATCGATCCGCCGACTGTACAAATGATGATCGACCATCTCTCCTGCCTAAGCTACAACATATGCATGTGAAATTTATAGGACAGCGTGGTTTCACTGTGTCGATATGGGTGCAATTTAGAGGGATGATATAGTAAAACTCAAATGGACACAGAAGAGATATTACAATACAAAATCAATATTCTTTTGATTGGTAATACAGCAGTGCCAGTAATGAGTAAAACCTGAGTGTCGTTTTCTTTTATTTATTAGTTTTTAATGTTTCAAGCTTCAAGCCTCAGTGGTTTTTATGTGATTCTATCGATACACAGTTTTTATCTTAGCGAGAAAAAGAAAACTGCAGTCAATATCTGAAATGATTCAAGCTTCAGACATTATAGTATGAATGAAGACTTTCAGATCATACCTGGCTGCAAATGCAACCCATACATTTGTTGAATTAACAATCATTTTGAAAGAAATCTTTTCAAACTACCATCTGAGTTTTAAGTAGGGCAATGAGCATTGGATCAGGAGGCCTCTTGGGTACCTTCCTCTCGAGGTGTTTCAGGCACGTCCAACTGGGAGGAGACCTCGGGACAGACCTAGAACCCGCTAGAGGGACTACATAAGCCATCAGGTCTGGGAACACCATGGGGATCTCCCAGGAGGAACTGGAATACATTACTGGGGAGACATAACTTACTTGCTTACCGACCCTGGATAAGATGAAGGAAATGGGCGGATATGAGTCTCAATCGAAACTACCATAATCAATAACTGCTTTATCTTTGCTAGATAAAATGTTTCAACTCAGGTTGTACTGGATTCTTTCATTTCCACGGTCTTGAAACTCTGTCCCTGATGTGTGCTGTTTACTTCAAATCAACATTTTCATGAGTGAAGCAGATTACTGAGGTAAGACGTAATGCACGGAGCGCCTCCATCCTCACATTTCCCCCCCCAGAACAAAAGGCTGGCTTATTTTGCCAGGGAATATTTTAGCACTGCTGAAGATATGCTCCACATATTTAGGAAACGCTTGACTGAATGTGCTTCATATGGAACAGAGGGGAATAAACTAACAACGTGTGCCAGAAAAAAATAGTGTTTTAAAAGATTTCTGCAGGGTAGTGATGGCATAACACAGTGTGAGAACTGGAGTTTCCTTTGTGGGAAGTCTCATCACCATCATGATCTCTCTAGGTGTGGGAAACCTAACCATGCTGCAGGGATGCCAACTCTCCAGTCTGTACTGTAACAGCTGCATGAAAGTGTGAATATGTGTGTGGCATGCAAGTGTTTATGAGCATTACGGAGAATGCCAAACAGGCTCGGGTGAAGAGGCGGGCGGCTTAAAGAAGAATGTACTTGCATTTGGAAGAAACACGAGCCCAGTATGTTCTTTTGACTGTTCATGTTTGTGGGGCACTCTGTAAAAAGCTCATAAAATATGCGCATATGATGAATAGAGCAAGACAAAGTTAAGGGATAAAGGTGAAACATGCTGCAGAAAAATATTCCTCTTGCCGTTTGCAAACTGGAGGTGAACTCTTGTCCTCTACAGAAATAGGCTTTGACGGTGTTTCGTTTTTTCCCCCCCTTTGTGCTGCTGTGTCATTGCAATGAGGCACTTAACAATGTGCATTGTTTTGTGCAATCATTGTTTTTATGTGACTCATACATCCCTTGAGCTTTATGCTGTTTTAAGTTTAAACTAAGGTCACCAATATTGGGATTTCTCATGTAATGAACAACTGAATTAGACTGTCTTTACTTGCTTATATGAGGACTGTGCCGCTGCCATAAAATAGATTTACTGAGTGCATTACAGGCGGGTTCACATATAAACAGAAGGTAGTAATAGAAGGTAATGCAGTATTATCTTCTTCTAAGGGAGTGCTACGATGATTAATATAACACTGGCATTGTAATATTCTATTTCATGGACACCTCGTGTCTTTGATAATGTAATGTTAGAGTCTAATCCAAAGCACTTCACAGTAATATGAGCGCAAACTATTGCAATGTCGGTGGTTTCTATTAAAAGTGAGCTTCTAAACCAGTGTTTGTCAAACTTTTTTACACTGTGTACCACCTCAGATAATATTTGGCTCTCCAAGTACCATTAAGGCAGGTTTATACCTCATATAAGAATCCCGAACAGCGTGCCAGATTTCTTTCTCAACACGAAAGCTGATGAATTTCCTAAAATGCTGAACTTTAAATCTTTCATATTAGCAAGGCTGGTAGTTAAAGTCTTTATGATCAAATGTATGTACTCGGAGACTCCTCCAGTCCTCCGATACAGGGAGGTTGCGTCCCACCTGTGGTGCATGTACCATAGTTTGAGCACCAGTTTATAGAGAAGACCAAAATAACTAAAAATCTGAAGAAAATAAACAATTATTAGATCTACGTGTTCGGGCAGATCATAAAAGTATCTTAACCATCAAAAACTTGAACTGATATGTTGTGTATTATTTATCTCCAGTCTCTGTAAAGAGCGACTGCAGTTCATTTCCTCAATCAAAAGCTTTTTATCTGAATAGCTACTGATCTATAAGCTCGATGGTTGACTGTAGCCAGCACTATCTTTTTTCCCCATGAGCATTACATTGTCTATTGATTTCATGGAGTGGATGATGGAGAATGTGCAAGTAGTGCAGCGGCCTGGGGGGTCGTCTTGCTCTTATCACCACTGTCCACTGTCTAATCCTCCGGCAGGTACAGACAGGGGAGCTCAACCACACTGTTCCAGCTTGGCAACAACAAAAGTCCCATGTGTGTGTTCATAACTCTACGGTAATTGTCTTTCTGATTGACTGAGTCTGTTTGTAAATTATAAATGAATTATTTATTTGTTTCTTCTTTTGGCACCTCTCCTTCACTTGATTATATTAGTTACTTTTTAAACTGTACAGTAACTGTTTAAATGTTTTGGTATGGGTGAAAGCAAGTCTAGTACTGTGTCTCATTTTGGATACTTACATTAGTACACTTCATTGTAGTACACTGTACACACTATGTACTTCCTAGTATGTGTGCTAACTTCTCATTATATGTCCGTTGTGATGATCTTTTACAAACATTTTAGTGCCAAAATGCAACCATGCAGAACATCAGTGCCAAATTCTAAATATAAAACACTTGCACAACTTAGACATTCGTGGTCCCTCCCCTGCCACTACGTAGCCAAAATGGTGACCATCGAGGACGAGAAGTGCTCAGCGTACCACATTTAACCTGTTGATGAGTGCCCAGATACTCACAGGTTGTTAGCATGAGAACTTTTTCTGATTGGCACCAGACAAGTACAGCTGAGGCTGATAATAAATGTCGTCTTGCAGGTAACCAAAACCAAACCAAAAATAAGATTGCGTGCACAGATTTCATGGCGATTTATCCAAATGTTATTGAGCTAAATAACAGCTCTACAGGTGCGAGCATGGCTAAAAATGTGTGTGTGTGTGTGTGTGCATGAAGCTTTGGTTACCACAAACTCTAATGAGATGACTTTGCAGAACACACATGCGATGAAAGCAGTCTTAAGCGTGCAGACTTAACATGCATTTGCATAAAATATTAGAAAACAGATTAAAGATGTAAATTTCTTTTAATCAGCCGCTGAAAGCAGCGGCGTTAAGAGCGCTAAAAAGCATTACATATTTCATTGTGACACACGAACAAAATATTACGCGCCCCCTTCATTAATTAACTCAGATTGCACCGTTCTGTCTATGAATATTCATGGTGTACAACGCCTCTATGTGCGAGCGCATGCAACATTTTTTACAGCTCTGCACCTCGCCCAGGAATCAGAAGTACGATTACAAAATTAATTCTCACTTCACGTCTTTTACTGCGTCAGCGTTTGGACAAAACCACGTTACCCTGAAGCCGGATAGAAGCTGTGCTCAATCTCATCAGGTGTAATTAAAAGTTGACCTTGAAAGATATCACAAGTAAGCACTGCAACAAAATTACACCCATGTCTCTTATTTTGGCAGCAAACCGTTGCTATCACGAAGTAATTACCCTGTTGATATACGCTCTCTGTATCTAAATCTAATCTCATTCTATAGAGGAGCCTGTAAAAGAAAAGGAAATTGCATTTCTTCACACGTTTATCTATCACCTTTGCTCTTAGTTGCATACATCACTGCAACTGATCACAAAGCAACATCAGTGATTGTAGAGCTACTGCGATATTGATATCTACCATTCACTATCGATACTTCTTGCAATCTCCTGCAGGCACACTGTCTGTCCACTGTCTTCATATAGTATCTCATATTTCTTCATCTTACCTGGTTACGGGCTGATGGATGTTGGACCAGATGGATACAAGAGGGACGTCCGGTAAAACATAAGAGGGGTGTGCCCTTTCCGTTTTATACGTGTCCTCTGTAACTATTTTGGGATGGAATATGGGAGCCCGATTCAGCGTCAGTGGGAGGTCAGTGATGTTAGGCCCATATCGCTTTCCTGACCGCACTCATGCTAATCAAACATTACTATTTATAATCATCACTCACTCACCTCTCGTACCAGCCAGACTTCTTTTCTTATGCTCACCCACTCTCGCCCCCCTCATCTCCTGTCTCGTTGCAGCCATTTGATTTCTCCACCTCATTTTCTCACACCTCCCACCCGAGGGACCTCGCTCTGTCCTCTAATCCCCCTCTGATTCTGATCCAGTCTCTCTCCTTTACTTTCTCTTTGCCTCTTTCTTCTCTTAAACTTTTTAATTTTCACTTTTATTTCTCATCTACCCTTCTCTGATTTATGGCTTTCAGCAACATGAGGTCCAAACCTCTTCTACTTTTATCACAGTCGATGACAGTAAACCAAAAAAATCCTATTTTTCATAATAATCAAAATCAAAGATTGTTACATTAGTGTGACTGTCTGGTTTCTAAGCAATATAGAAATATGATATGTTACAAAAAGTTAAAGGTTGGTTCCATTTGGGTCATTTTGCAGCAGTGGTTGAATTAATAGTGTTTGTGACTTTATGTTAAAGCTAGACTAAGAGTGTGCAGAGGTCCAGAAAGCCGCCATGGTCCACTATGCCTGCCATAATGAATTTGCAGAAAAGCAAGAGGACCCATTTACTTTTTGTCACCGAGCCCAAAGCACTCAAGCATTGTCAGGCCATACAGTATACATCCCTGTGGGGCAGTGCGGCACTCCATGCCCAGAAACCCTCCCTGGGGCTCACTTATAGATGTGAAGTGATTATAGATCACGGTAAACATCAGCTGTTTCTATTACTGAAGAACCTCTCACCCTGACCTTTCGGACACTCTGGTTGTGAGAGTCCAATATGAGACTTAGGGGCTACTGTCTCAATGTGAAAGCCATAAACAAGTTTCTGAGGAATGGATGTGTGTGTAGTTGAGTCTTTGTGTGCATGTCGTGTATGTCTGTGTGTGGGAAAGAGTGTGAGACATTAAAACAGAGACAGGTCTTCTCTGCTGTGTGAATGACTTTCGACAACAGGTGGTGTTATCTCAGTTACTGTCAGCGCGCTGTATTTATGAGACAACTATCAATTTTATGACAGATGTTTTATTGACGTTGGATGTTTTTTTTTTTTCCAGAATCATTTTAAAACGGGCAGAGATTTATTGTCTTTGCAACTTAAACATGAAATGTTTTGCGGAAGCTTTTATATGTGAGGGACTGTCTTCACCAGAAAAACAACAGCAAATGCTTGAAATGATATATGTTCACTGACAACACCTTCTTGATTAGTTCTCGGCTTCTCTTAGGAGCAGAGACGGAGTGTGAGGTCTTTAAAACACCACACAAACTCATCACGTTAATTCATATCGCGTGTTATTTGAGGTGCTAGGAAAAACAACACCAGGAGGGCTGGATTGAGTAACACTTCTATTCATATGAAGGCCCGAGCAGTGGTTCACAGACAGTTATCATGACAGCAATCTATTGATCCTTTGTCACAACAGTCTTGAGGTGAACAGTCATGGTTTTGGGTTTCTGGTTTAGTGTTTCCTGCTTTACGTTGAAAGAGTCTTTCCGTGGGTGTGTTGTGTTTCTCTACTTCTCTATTTTCCCGCCTGCTTTCTGTGTTAATTAGTTCTCTTGTTTTTCTCTTTCATTCGTCGGGTCATCTGTGTTTGTTCCCCAGTCCAGCGTTGTTTGATCTCAGTGCTTTTCAGTTCTCTTAGACTTCTGCTTCTTCTTCTCTGGGTTCAGACTTTAACAATAAACAGAAATACACCGTTCACGTTACAAATTGATCTGTCAGGAATGTGACTTTTGATCGTCCAACACAGCATCTTACTGGATGACGTTTCATTGCGCTGCAGAAAAAAGTTTCACTTTTTTTTTACTTGCATTGCCCTTTGGCACACTCACTGTGCCAATGCAGCACTCCCCATTGAAATGCATGAAGAGTCCGCTATTTCCACGCAGTGCTGCTGTCTGTCCAAACATGACCTTAGGGAAGAGATTGAGGTGGATGGTTGAACAAGTTGCAGTCAGTGTACTGTGTCTTTCCAAAGGCAAAGTTTGGTTTATTCTACACACAACACGCAATCATTTCTTCACCCCTAAGTAGGTAGTTTTAGTCGGAGTTTAGAAAACGCTCACAGGAGTCATTATGGGAACAATCACATGGGTCATTTACTGACAAATTCGTCAGTTATTTGCCATTTAGATAAGACGACCGGCCTAGCTCAATGAAACTTTCCTTTTTGTCTCTTTCTGTCCTCTGTGCTGTATTCCCCTTGGCATAACTGCAAAGGGACATCAATCCCAGTCCAATTCGCAAACCTTCCCTTCAAAGTCCTTTAACTATTCAATGTCCTTTCCCTTTCATCTCTCCCTCATCAACATCTTTATCTAAATTTGATGCAAACTTGTGACAAGTGTTCTCTACCTCCTCCAATCCATCGGCTGGTACACTCCTCTAAATTTATCACCTTCTCCAACCTCCTGACAGCAGCCAAAGGACCGCAGAGGAGGATGCCTTGTTCCTATGATGTGCCAGGGTGCCTCTCGCGGTTCTCTTTACGCTGACAAGGTGCTCAGCAGGAGGACAGGAGACAGGAGGGAACGAGAGAAGGGAAGTGATGGAGCAGTGACAAGTGAAGCCGGGAGGAAGCTCAAGGTAGACGATGAAAGAAAAAGAAATTTAAAAGAGGAATGGCAAAGGAGAGATTCAAAGAGGAATGCAGACAGAGCGAAAGAAGAAAGCGAGTGATGAGGGCTCGAGGTTGAAAATGGATCCCACCAGGGAATGTCCATGTTAGATGAGGCATGGACGGGAGTGGAAGGTAGGGATGAGAAAGCAAAAAGACAGAAAATAAGAAGGAGAATAATCATGGCCTCATCCAAAACCTGACAAGTAAAACCATCATGGATTATAAAAATGAAAGCCTTTCATGGACTATTTCTTTCTTCTATGTCCTCTATGTCCTTATCAATGATAATATAGCATATATAGTAATCAACACAAACTTGCTCATGGGACTCCTGTTTATAACAGTTTGTTTGAGACTATAAAATGGATCCATAATTTCTAATTTCTATTCATTACCAGTTCTTATTCTCATTTCCTTATTTTTACTTACTATACAAAACTTATGGTTCAACTTTTCCAGTCCAGGGTTTGACTAAAACATGAGATTACATTTATATTACATCCTGCAACTTGGAACAAAGGAAGGTTAGACTTGAGGTCTAAGGATGAGATAAGAGGATAAGAAACTGTATGAGGAAGAATCCCAGAGGAAAGGAGGAGAGAAGGAGTGATGCTAATCAGAAAGGGCAGAAGGCAGGAGGACGAGAGATGCCTTTGAACCTGAGTCCAGGTAAGCCGACATAATGCCGACACAGGCAGTTTTTCAGGGTAGCATAGAGAAACAAAGAGATAGAGAAAGTATGCATGGATAAAGCAGAAGTTTGAGAAAACACCTAAACAAAGTTCAGTGTTATATTTGGCTAAAATCAACCCATTTTTTAAAGGTGACTTTCTTCACTACATGAATGACTCAAACATTCACCTATTCTCAAAATACACCTTGACCTTGACATCACATCTTAGAAATGGTCCTGCCAGGTTGTGTGTTCAGTATCACCTTTGTAAGAGTATATTCTTGTAGATAGGACAACCCACTGCCTTTCTATGCAGACGATACTCAACTCTACTTCTTCTTTCCTCTAATACAGAGGTTCAATCATGTATCTGAGTATCTTCCCACCTAAGGCAACCATCTTCCTGTATTATAAGAAATAAGGTGTAGTATTAGATCATTGCACCGGTGTATAGGTAATATTTTTGATTGCCATACTCTCTAGAGCATGAGGCTGCTGTTTTAGGGCATGTCACTATGCAGAGGAGATAGTGTTCGTCCTTGAAACCTCCTGCCTAAATAATTCAATTACACATATAGCTTGCAACATGTTGGCAAATTTCCTGATTCGTTGAAACTACTCAATGCAGACTTGTCCTCAATCAAACAAATCACTGTGCGCATACCAAAAAAGCTCAAGAGATGCAGCCGACAAGGTCAATCCTGCTCATTCTTTAGAAAAACGTTGTGTCAGCAGTTTGATGAACATTAAAAGTGTTGATTTTAAACTCTCTCGTGCAATTACGGGAAGTTTTAAGGGAGCTGCTTGATTCACTGCACTGATTCAACTCACCTTGTGCTTGGCTCTTACACACACATTAGTGAGGCAGCTGTTATTTATCTGCTTATACAGATTTATTTTATTGCTTATATACCACACTAAATTGCCAGACTATGTATCTGGAAATAAATGTAGTTCAATTTATTCACTTATTTCACTGGTCGCCGGATAAGAACATCTGGTGAATGCCTAAATAGCACATGTGGGTAAGATTTGATTGAATTTGTTCATCCCACATACAGTATGGGGTTACACAGAATCAAGCATCTGTCTTGTGGTCTTGAGACAGTGTGAAATCTTAGATTGTTTTGAGGACACTGACTTCTTCACCTTGAGATACAGCTGTATATTTGTGCTTAGGAAAGCAAGCGCTATACTGATCATTATATCACTGCATTCATACATCATTATGAATACAATTCTTCACAACACTCGGCACTCAAGGTTGTCTCCGCACAACAGGAGGACTTGGAAAAGTATGTATTCAGAGCAAAGCTGCACCGTCAGCATCTCTTTGACAAGGTTTTGCATTCAGACAAAGTCAGCAGGCGTGATTTATTTAGATCAGAGAGCATCATTCAAGCACTGAACTTTGTGCAAAGTGACAGCCTTGATAGACGCAGGCACGATAGAGGGAGAAAGACACAGTAAAGAAAAAGGTATCGGATGGAATAAAATGCTGCAGTAGAGGCTAACTGCAGCATGAGTGCATCTAACGGGAACAAAAGGCATTTAGATTTGAGGTAAGATTCGGATGTTGCGCTTGTACATAAATAATATCACGAGCCTTTTGGAGATGATTTAATTTTCCAATGCTGATGAGTAAATCATTTTACATTTATATCTATATATTGTGTCAGCCACTGCAGAGAATGTAAAATCCATTTAAAAAATGAAGGTACAGAATATGTAAATATGTAGAATCTTTCTGGTGAAGACACTTTTTCTGTCCTTGGGCAAGTAGCAAAAATAAAAAGCTGTTTTATGGCATCATCTCTGCCCTCCACGTACTCTATTATATTACCCTGTCTAAGCTTTTTTTTTTTTTACCCCATCTATCTCTCTCACACTAAAAACAGAGTGAAAGAAAAATAATGGTGAGGGAAACATAAAAGGCAGAGATGGATGAAAAAATAAAGAGGAAGAGAAAAAGATGACAGATAAATGATTCTCCTGTTAATAGGAAATCCAATCCAATCTCGTCTGCTGTCTGTTTTTGTCCATGTGTGACTGTATGTTCCCCTGATGCTCGTGTCGCTCGATCCACCTGCTTAATCACGCTTGTTTCTACATATATATGAAGGTATCGAGGTAAAACGCTCCTCGCTGCAAGGCCCCGTAGATATCGGACAGAACTGAGCCTCCCGTCAGAAGTACAGAGTTATCAAGAGACATAAAGAATGATTGACATGTCTGCATACGCACAGAGGAAGCCTTGACAGAGAGGAGATAGGATGATGGAGGGAAAAGGAGGAAGCAAAAGGCTGCACGGGGGAAAAATTGATTTGTTGGATGTGATTTAGGGAGGAGGATGTATGAGTGCAGCGACAGGCATCTCTCCGTGTGTCCGGCCTGGACAATCTGGAAAATGAGATCTCTCGGGTCAGTGCTGGGACTGTAGAGGCCGTGAAGTGTCAATGTTATTGTCATCAACGGCATCTTTATCACTTTCATCACGATATGTCGTCAGGACGAGGCTGGAGACCTGCGTGCTGATTTTAAAACTAGAGTGCACATGTATTAAAGAATATTAACAGCTTTTAAGGTCACTGCAAGGGGGAGAGCGTCAGGGCTAACATAGGATTGCGGAGATGTCAGATCAATTTAGTTGTAACTGAGATTAGTCTAAATCGTTGCAGTCAAGATTCTCTCGCAACACATAATGATTGCCAGGATAGAACGAGGTGTGCTGGACATCATCCTGGTAGTAATGTGGAGTGATGTGGAGATGATCAGCACTGTCATGATCATCTGATATCAGACAGAATTGTCTCATTACACTCACATTTCCATCTTCAGTGTGGCACTGACTCCGCTCCAACTATTTTTGTGGGGTAAGAGATGTATCCGCCTGAACTGAACATTTGAAGTTGATGCACAGGCACAGTGACATGTTGGTTCTGCCCAGCGGAGCGAAGGAAAAACAGATATCGAGATGATATGAACAGCATGTCTATAGCAGTCACCATTTTATTATTTATATTATCCAATGACAGAAATTAAAGTAGCTACTTATTAAATTACTCATGACAATGGCACCAAAAAATGTATCTTAACAATTCCTATTAAAATCGTCACACACATGACAGGAATGCTGAGGTCAGCTGATTGTGTGATTCACACAGTATCTGGTGTGCCGGTCTTGGCCGACAGAATAGTGTGAACCCTGGCAACAGGTGTCTGGGAATAGCTGACACTGACTTCAGAGGCAATATGAGTTCCAGCACTGCGATATGAGAGTCGGCGATCATTCAAAGGCAGAGAAAGGAGAAGGGGAGAAGACAGGGAGACTAAATCATTTCAACAAGTTTGAGATAGGTTCAGTTTTCAAAAAGGGAAAGTCAGGGTCGGCTATCACTGGTAAAGCAACAACTATAAGACAAGAAAAGAGCTCAGAAGATTGGAGAGTGCTGAAGTGTTTGTGGTCACTGGTGTCCCTTCAGGACATGTACAACATCTGTAAAACTTTATCTGAATGTGGTGAGAAGCAACCGAATCGCTGGCAAAGGCAGAGCCCACTAATTTTATGTCCAGCAGTTAATTTAAATGGGGCGAAGTTATTTAAATGAGGATATTTATTTATTGTTTCTCCTGGAAAACGCTTCTGAAATAAGTTTTGCAAGCTGGCAGAAGCAAAGAGAGTTTATGGGAGGCCATATGGGACATTTTTCAACCTCTGACTAACTGTTTGAAGGAATGACTAAAGAAAAAAATGTTCATACTGCATATGAATATAAATATGTGTAACATGTGGCTAGATTGATAATGACATAGTCTGTATTCTATGAGCTTTACGTCACAATTCAGATCATCCATCAAATGTATATGTATTTAATTGTTGCCTAGCATTAAATTAAATGTCCACTCCAGTACACTATATATTGTCCAGTTATCTCCACAGGAGACTGGGGGCCACGCCTAGGACAGGGAAAGTTTGTAGAAGTTTGTCCAGCAGTCAGCATCAGTATCTTGAGCTGATGTCCTGAGGTCTTTTACTTGTTTTTACTAAAACTAACACTTGTAAATCTGGATAATAATTTGGATCATCAAGCTGGTTATGACCTATCTCTGTGATTTACAGCTTGTTAACCGCTATGTTACAAGACACACAGAACCAGAGCCGTAAAAAAGAAGTACTGAGATGAGATAAAACGCTCAGGTGCCTCCAGGAAAAATCGTTCACAGCGACAATTATAAGTGAAAATGGAAAGAATATATTTACATAACTAGAACATAAGAGACTTAATAATTCACAAATATTCAAAGGCTCAAAATAAGTGAGAATGTGTTGCACATAAAAAGCACATCAGTATGTATCTGTCCTTATTACCTGTCAAAGGAGGACTATGACAGGATCAGTGATCTAATTGGTGGTCATGCTATTGACACACTAAAGTGAACCTGCTCTGGCAGTTCATGCTCATATATAGATTGTATGTGCATTTGAATACAAATAGGAGCTTTTTTTTCGCCTTTTTCTGTATTCAGGAGGACCACTGACATCATAACGGCTGCAAACTGATGTGAATCATGTGGAGTTCATGTGACAGGTGGGCGTAAACTGCGCTATAAACAAGTCACAGATTGGGACGTTTACGTTTGAGTTATGATACATACGGCTCATTATACAAGTGAAGGATGACACTGATCTAAACTCACACACACACACACACACACACATCTGAAGCACAGTGTTTTATTCCTTTGTATGCAGATTTCCAGTGGTTAAAGAAAAATGGCAGAAACCAATGAGAAGATGTCTTGTCCCACACGCACACAACATACAACATGCTACATGTAACCCTCTTCCTCCTCAGTTGCAAACACCTACACAAATTCGCCAACATACACATGTAGATGTGCACATACACAACAGGCCGACGCACGTGCATATTCTAAAAATGAACAAAGCAACGTTTGACCTTGAGGTTCAGCGTGTAAGAGAAACGTGTCGTGCTGTGGCATGTGTGGGGCGTGAGCAGTAAAGTATATCGAATTTCAACAAATCACTCGTGTCAGGCAATAAAAAAGAGAAAACCTTCCACTCTTAAAGCCTCTGAAGCTCCAATCACATGGGCAGCGCACGGCCACATCTGCACACTATGATAACAACCAACAGCGACTGTTTGTCACACACGTTCACGCGTTCCTTTGGTTAATCCGAGGGCGACTCTGTGCACATTATAAAAACATCAGCGATAATAAGGTCGGCGTTGACGGAGAAAGCAGCACCTGCTCCGCGCTCTCATCCTGCAGATGTGTGACTGTGTTTGTTCTTTATGGACAGTGTAAGTTTAAGAGTCATTCCTAAGTGGATGGTCCATTAACACACATTACACTAACTGGCAAACGGTGTGAGCTAAAAGCCAGCCGCATTGCAGTTAAAATCTAATTTAAGTCAAGGACTCACTCGGGGTGAAGGATTCTTCTGGACAACACTCTGCCAGTTTGCAAGACAGAAAGGAACTTTGATCATTACATCCATCAATCAATTCAACTACAGCCATTACTGCGAATTAAATAAGGACAGTGTACGTGTATGTGTGCAAGACTTAAGTTTGACTGTGTTCTCATTTCATCATCTCATTCTTCTGGACTTTCCAAATATTACCAGACCGAATAACTCACAGTTTTAAGTATTTTGGCTCAGAAGACGGACTCAGAGAGGTTACCATCCAACAGCACCACAAAGTCTAGCCTCTAAAATGACTGTACAGTTGATTAAACTCTTAAGACTGAATATTTTAACCTTCATGTAGATATGATTTATTGCAGGACTGTTGCATTAGACTGCATTAGCTTTATCTCATTAGAGTATACCTAACAAACAGGCAGCTAAGTGCATCCATGTGTGTTGCGGGGAGACAAGAGGTGGGTTTGACACAAGAGAGAAACTATAATTAAGTCAAGTTAATGCACTGGCATCTCATGTGCATTGATCCACTCCCTGCTAATGTCCCATGGCGGCATGACTTGTTAGACTTATTAAGTGCACACTTATAACCCCATATGATCTTATTATTCACTAAACCTGCACTTTCACTGCTGCTGCTGCATTCAGTGGCAGCAGCAGTGAAAGTAAAGAGAGTTTAATGAAGTCATGCAAATGACTGAGAATGTTTTTTTTGTTTTTTTTGCCGTAAAGCTCAGAGAAGCGAAGTCGTTCTTATCTCACGGTTCTTTAACGAGAAAATGTCACACCGCGTTTCATTTCATGGCCCCACAGAAAAAAAAAAAAAAGAAAAAAAAAAAGGAAAATTGGTTTCATTTTAATTCCAGGATTAAAACGAGTTCACCCACAAATAGCAGCGTTGCATTTCATGAAGGAGTTAGTAGCAGAGTAGTTATAAGTGAGCAGTTTGGGTGAGGTGTCGACAGGCCTTTGAACAAACTCTGCATCACTCATGGAAACACATGTAATTAATCTTTTGAAAAATGGCTTGCTGTCACTGCTCCCTCCGCAGAAATACATGAAAGACCCGATTTACCTGCAGACAGAGACTCACCTGCATCATCCTGGATTTCACAGTATTGGCGGGCAAATATGTGACTGTCAAACATTTACTTAATTTAATCTTGTCAAAAATAAAAAAGTAATTGAGTTCAAAAAACATTTTTTTCTCTTTGATTTGATACCAGATATGTGACATTTGTTGTCTTTATAAGAACAATACAGCTACATGGAAAAGTCACAGTGACAAGGTCCTCCCGACCGACTCTTCGGCGAACAGTCTCCATCTGGACAATGAGAGCCAGTAAAGCCAGCTGTTTACTGACGGTGGTTATGTGATGAAATTTCAAGCATCCTTTATTGTTATAACAAACAGTAATGTTGTACTTTCTATGACAGCTTATATGACACAGTGACAAGGTCAGTCCTCCCCGACCGACTCTTCGGCAAACAGCCTCCATCTGAGAGCCAGTAAAGCCAGCTGTTTACTGACGGTGGTTATGTGATGTGATATGAGCAAAAACACTTAAACTCGCAATGTCTTTGTCGTTTTCCACTGTGGACGGTGGGTCAGGATCTCCCTCACAGCACAATCGTACAGCTTCTATAAGATTGTAGATCCTTTGTCGGCAGAGTCATTTTTAGATTTAAAGTGGAAAAGACACAAAATAAATCTTATATATTATTGTATATGTTATTGATGACAACTTATACTATCTACAAAAACAAAGCTCAGGACTTTATATTCCATGTTTTGTATGATTTTAAAATGACGGGCACCTCCAGTGAAATATACAACAGGCTCTCTGAGGGGCTATGAGGGTCTAGCAGGTTAAATATTAATATACTGAGCTATGCTTACTTACTGTATGTAATTTAATTTTATGTTGAGTTGTTTTAAAGTATGTTTAGTCAGAGCTTCCAGCGGCCTCAGGATTCAATTTCATCTTCGGTTTCTTCTCATGCTTTCATGCACAGCTTGCTTTGGATCAAAGAGACTCATCCAAATGTGACTTTGTTTGCCCGTGGCTCACCCTTTAGCCTGTTCATCCCTCCACACACACACACACACACACACACACACACACACACACACACACACACACTCCTCACCGCCATCAATTTATACTTGTTACAATAACTCGTGACTCAGTTATTATACTGTACCTTCACATTAACTTCTCTGACCTTCTACCTGCCACACTACAATAACACACAACTATAATGCGCACAATGATTGTGCATGAACTCTGGCCAGGAGAAGCATTACATAATGCACATTGTATGTTTTGAGAAGAGCGGAGGTGTTCGTGTAGGCGTGCATGCATGTATATGAACACGTGACTTCATATATGTGAGGGGGATTTGTTGGTGCTCTGTCCTCGGCACTGTGCGTGTGTGTGTGTGTGTGTGTGTGTGTGTGTGTGTGTAGGCTGACCAGTAATCACAATCAGTACTGGAACCTATTACTCCACTGTATAGCCTGAAGTGCAACGATAATGTTGGAGTGAGTCAGTCGGCAGAGCTCTGTAGCATCCCACTGCAGTGCCTCTTTCCCTGACCGTCAAGCCGAAGAGGAATAGTGAGTGTGAGTGTGCGTGAGGGAGATAAAGACTGTTCACTAACTCACAGAGCTCACGAGAATGAATAATGATCAGTATTTATTTTGACCTTTGTTGTTGCCACCTGACGGGAGCTGCTGCACCCCGAGGGAGACGGCGCTCAGCAGCCTGCATCAAAACTTAAACACCTCGCTAGTGCATGTCATCACTCACACGCTGTGTCTATGTGTGTGTGTGTGTGTGTGTGGGTGTGTGTGTGTGTGTGTGTGTGTGTGTAGGGGGAGCTCACAGAAAGCTGCAGGGTGTACGGTACGTCGTACTCACTGTACAGTACTCCAAAAGATGACTCTAACTCTTGCAGAACTGAAAGAGATGAAGGGAATGCAGATGAGAAAAGACGCTAAGTGAAAGAGAAAGAGAGCGGGAAACAAAGGGAGAGAAGAAGTCTGTGAGTAAGAGTGGTTTCCTCTGATCGCTGAGCTTTGGTTTATCATTCATTCAGCAGTGGCTTCTCTGTCTGCTTAGCAACATTAATAGCAGCTGTCCGGAGTTAGGACACACACACATTTCTTTTTCCATCCTCTCACATTACATCGCACACACTCACAGAGACTGACACACACACACACACACAGAGGAGATTTGGGTTGTAGTAGTTGCCGAACCGGGCCTGCCAATAAAAAGCACCTGACGTGGAATCGGAGGTGACAGACGAGGCAGGTGAGGAGAGGAGGGAGAGACAAGGAGAGAGACAGGGGGAGTAATCATGAGAGGCATGTGATGCTGGAGAGGAGGGGATGGTGGAGATGAGGCAGGGGGTGAAAGAGGAAACATAACAGGACTGATGTGCATTCATTGTCCCCTGATGATGAATACTAATAACCCTAGACGTACCTAGATGTTCATGTTCCTTCGATCAGTACTTTTGTTTATGACTAAATGAAAAACTGATGACAAGCATGGTGAATATGGGTGAACATATTCTGTCATCAGAAGCTGCAGCTGTTCTGTTTATGACGGACACCGCGAGCAGCCCGCATCGATCTGCACAGTGAAGAGACCCCCGTGCAAACTTCTTATCATAAAAACAGACAAACGGGAAACTATTTAAGTCTGTAGCAAACCAAATGACCAAATCTGAGCAAGTTAACAGTCAAAATGCTTCTGAAACGCCCCGGGTGGAGTTCAACGTGGTTCAAAGTCGCACGGAAAACAGACCAAACCAAGTCATCAAGCCGTGCCCGATGGAATTCAGGAGTCTTGTTTTGTGTAAAACGGATCACCACAGCTTCAATCCTCTTTTCTTTTTCTCAGATGTACCTTCATGTCATCATGTTCTTGACACGTCTCCCCTCTTTCTAAGGTAACATCTGGTGCCAGGCCAAAGGAAAGGGCTCTTCTTTCTTTCTTTCCTTCTTTCTTTCTTTCTTTCTTTCTTTCTTTCTTTCTTTCTTTCTTTCTTTCTTTTATCTTTCTTTCTCTCTCTCTCCAGGACAAACATCTGTTTCTCTCCCACTTTCTCACTCTCTCAGCTGGGTGCTGCCAGCTGTCAGTTACATCAAGGTCTATGATGTGTTTCTCATTTCATCATCACGTTATTCTCTATTCAGGCGAGACGAGACGAGATCAGATGCTGAGGCTCGATGGGCAGGTGGCTCTTCGCATCTCAAGTAGCTCATGAACGATTAATATTGAGCTGATATTGCCAAACTGTCAAAACATGGGACATGAAAAAGTTTGACTGATCGATGCAAAAAAAATTAGACCAAAGCAATTTCCCCAGTGAGGAAAGTTATTATATTTATTATTTGTTGTACTCACATAAAGTAGTATTTGCACCGGGTACTTGCTTCAACCAAGTACTTACTTAATATGGGTGGTGCAAGAACCACTCACATAAACAGATCAGTCCTTAAGTGGCACATATGAGTGATTTAAGATCGTTTGTCACAATCATCATCATTGGTCCAGCAGCCCTGTCTCCTGGAAATTACATTTGTATATTATGTTATTACATTATTTTCATAATTAGGTTGTGGTGAACATATAATTCCTTCCTAGATCATGTTTCCAGGCAATGTTTGTCTAAGTGAATAATAAAAACACCACATTTATGTAATGCAGGGACCAAAACTGTTTATTTCTGCTGTGAAGTTGGACATTTGAACATGGGGACTTATGGAGACTGACTCACTTCTGGAGCACGTCTCAAGAGGCCGTTTGTGGAACTGCAGTTTTTGGCACTTCCACATTGGCTTCACTTCAGAGCCACGGAGGTTGCTGCTTGATTAAAGCAAATCAAGCGATGCCAAAGCATAACCATAAAACAGCTCAATAATGTCACTCTGAGCGCTGTGATTGGCTGCAGACACAGGGGCTGGGTGCAGATTTGGTCGGTTCTCTCCAGAAGAGAAAAAAAAAAACACTTGTTTGACCTGAACAGTAATCACACATTAATGAATTAAACTAAAATAACAGTAAAAACTTAAAATGACCTTGACGAAAATTAATATTCCAGTCACTTCAAGCTTTGTTTTCATCATCAATACTTGCCAAAATACTGGAGTTTTAGATTTTATGACTTCACTGGCGTCTAATATTCTCCGGTTCATCCTCCCGTCTAATTCATGGACCACTTTGTTTGAGTGAGACGTTCTTTAATATCAATAACTTCTAATTTCTGTCACAGTAAGGGAGCTGCTCTGATGACACGTCGTTGGCACCTGTATTAAATATCTTCTAAATAATTGTTTGTATGCTTACTGTGCGAAATATATTTTAATCAAGTCTCCAGAACGTGCATCTCCTCACGACTCAAGTTTTCACAAGTTTGTGCAGTCGGTGAAGCGTCATGGGACAAACCCATTTCACACCAAAAGTAAAAGAACCGACCTAAAAGAAAAACTTTCTCCAAAGACTCTTCATGGTCTCCAGATTACAGAGTAATTACACACTGCGTCAGTCTGTCTCTGCCAGCTACACAATTTGAAAGATCCTTTTTAGGGTGAGTGAGTTTGTGAGGGAAAGAGCGGGGGGGAGGTGTGTCCTTGGATCCAACGTTTTATCCATTTAATGCCAGAATGATGTTAGAGTACCTCCGAAGGATCGCTCTGATATCATACGCTGGGATTGGAGCCAGGCGTTAAACACTGAATGGAAATGCATTAAGGCTTTCCTTCCTGTTCCTCTTTCTGTCACGGTTTAAGTCCCATTTCGAGCAGAGCTTGGACACATCCTCGACTTTTGCTTTGTTTCTCTTATTTGCTTTTTTTTAAATTTCATTTCCTACGTGGCTCCTCTCCATCCTCTCAAAGCTGCAGAGACAGTGCGTCCCTACAACCCAAATTAACACCCTCATCTATCTCGCTGCTCCTCCATCCATCTCCTCCCTCTCATTTGGCTGTCCTTCCCTCTCTCTCTCTCTCTCTCTCCCTCTTCCCATCTCCAGCTCTCCTTGTATTACTTTAATTTTGTGGTCGCATCATCCCCCCCTCCTCTTCTTTTCCTGGCACATTCTCTCACCTCTAAATCCTCGATTCCCCCTCCCTTCCCCTCCTTATCTCTCTCCCTCCATTCCTGCATCCCTCCACCCCTCTTGCAGGATCATTTGGCTGCAGGAGCGGGGCTCTTATGCTCCAGGTGTGCTGCATTGAATGATGACCACAGGAGGACCTGGGGATGTGGCTCACAAACACAGACAAACACACAATAAGCTGCCACTGGCCCCATCATTGCACCAACCCTCCTTTCCTCTCATTCTAGGAAAACTAAGTCATGTTTTTTGTCGGTCACTCTGATATAATGCTTCATTCAAACAATCAGGTGTCGCACTGTGGCTAATTAACAAGCCTGTGTTAGTATGTAACTATAAATAGCTCATTAGTTAATGTTTCACATGAATATAAACATGCAAACACAAGCGTGGTCCAATCTTTTTGAGGCTACACGTGTGACTAATGTGTATTCCATCTCCTCGTCCACTGGGTCCTCTGCCAAACCATTACAGTCTCCTCCTCTTCTCTCTTCTCCTCATTCCAAATGGATTAATTCATCTAGGCGATTAAATAGACAGCAGCATCAATACTTTCCAAGACTGCGCTATCATAATTTTGCCTCTAAGTCCAATGAGGTGTAAAAATGGCTATTATAACTTGTTGGGTGAGACAGAAGAATGAGTGTATCTGAATGAGAGTTTCTGAATGGAAGTCATTTTTCACGGTAGAAATCAGCGAGACATTTGCAACCGCCGAGGAGAATTTCTGAATTAATTACTTTTCGTATTGATATTTGTGTCAGACTGCCTTGAGGGACAGATTTATGCGGTTCTCTACATTTATCAGCAAATGGAAATGGCTCCATTGTTAATAATTTCAATCAAGCAAAAGTAGATAAAAAAGGTTTTGAAATGCAGAGGAAACAATGCAGACATAATGAATCACGTATCTTATTTATGCTGTCCCCAGCTCTGCAGTGCACGGGGTCATTACATGGAGTTATTTGGTGTCCCTGGAAAAAAATGAATTAGCTAGCTGTGTAAGATGACTCTTCCTTTCAGATAACATGTCACCCAAAAAAAAACGATCAAATGAGCGTAAAATATCATAATTTCAATAATAATAAATTGGCTTATATTTTCAGGTTTTGCAGAGAATCATTATTTTACAGATTTTCCCTGAAATCCCTGAATCAAGTACCTTTATCTATAATTTAAAGATACATATTGATACATATTTGTATACAGTTTTGATAGAAAATAGAACTGTTTGAGATATTTTCCGCAAATTTGATTACCAGTTTGAAGCTAAAGGTACATATTGAAATAAAATTTACCTTAAAATACTTTAAAAAACTTTAAATTGGTCATAATTATTCATGTAATATTTAATTAGGGATCGTAATTGATGTAAAACTGTCATTTTACATTAAAATTGTCATTTTACATGAAACTGAAAGCAGAAAAAATACTGAACTAATAATAGTAATTTTCTGTACAAATTAGAAATTAAAAAAAAAAACTTTAAAAAAACAGAAAACTACTGTAAAAAGCTATTTTCCATAAATGTACTGTGTTTTGTTTTTTACAGTGTTTGCAGTGGCATTTTTTCTGGGGGCACAAACACAAGCGTAATGAAACCGTGTCTGAAAAGAAGGATTGAGATGAGCCTCTGCTGTTTCTCCACCAAGCAGAAAACAGAACAATGTTTTGAATGTTCTGCTTCGGATTAATATTGGAAACTGAGGCACTTAACGGGAACAATGACACTGACAGCCAACCTTCAGAAATGAATATAACTTCAATGTTAAATGAGTAATAAGGTTCACCAGTGGACTGGACGGATTATATCTATATGGATCATTTGTTGCACTTGCTGACTGTGGTTAATTTGTCATCTCGTGCTCTGCATGTGTTAACAATAAAACTCGACTAGTCACATACTGTACGTACTAAACCTTTGTTTTATTCAGTCATTTGTTTGGTGGAGCCGTAGGAAACTGTCTGAATGATGTGCTGCACACTGTTGACGATCACTCTCTTTAAATCCCGGAAGGTAGACCGTAAAAATGTTCCCACGGAGTTGGGTTTCATTCATCTTTTATACTCCCTTTATCATTCTCAGGGGCTGGAGCGGATCCCAGCATGCACTGGGCAAGAGGCAGATGATCTTGGACAGGTTGCCAGACTATCGGGGGGCTGATACAAACAGTATGCGGTGAGACGGACAAAAAACAGCTGCAATTTAGAGCGCCTTATTCATCTAACCTGCATGTTTTGGATCTCTGTGGAAAGGAAGCCCATGCTGACATGAAAAATTCAAACGCAGAACTTGAATTCAATACCCAATTTCATGCTGCTGAATCGAACATGAGCATGTTGAAAGCAGCTTTTGCTTCTCTAGCAGAACTTATGTGATCCAAAGGATCTACGTGACCTTGACTTTGACTGTGAAATGTCTGTTTTTAAGTGTTCTCTGTGATCGGTGTCACCATGCCGCAGGCTGCACGTCAGTCAGAACCATCCCCCTCCTCCTCGGTCTCTTTACTGAGCTGCCTCATCCTTTTTTACTGTCTTGTTCTCTTGTTTTATTCTTCAGCACTGCAGGACGGAGTGCCCTGAGGCCAGGGTGCTGCCAACACACAGATTCAAATATCCATGCATGCGTGTACTCTTAGAGCACAGGTACACGGTGAATACAAAAAGACACACACTTGTGAATGACATGACCTGCCTGGAGTCAGAGCATTGTCACATACACTGATCAGCCATAACATTATGACTACTGACAGGTGAAGTGTCTTGTTATCATGGCACCTGTCAGTGGAGACTTTGACAAGGGCCAGAAAGCACCAACAACGGACATGAGTATCAGAACTGGACCATAGAGCAATGGAAGAAGGCGGCCTTGTCACTTACCTGGGGAACACATGGCACCAGGATGGACTATGGGAAGAAAGTAGGCCAGCGGAGGCAGTGTGACGCTTTGGGCAATGTTCTGCTGGGAAACCTTGGGTCCTGCCATCTATATGAATGTTACTTTGACACTTGCCACCTACCGAAGCATTGCAGATCATGTTCACCCTTGGCAGTGGCCTCTTGTTTTGCCACAAAGCAAAAATGGTTCAGGAATGGGTCAAGGAACAAGTTCAAGGTGTTGAATACTGGACCAACAAGTCTGATTCATGGAGGTCCCATGAATCAGGTCTTGGAGCAGGTACCACAGCACACCTTTAGAAGTCTTGTGGAGTCCTCGATGGGTCATGGCTGACAAAAGGCGGACCTACACTACATTAATAAAGTGGTCGTAATGTTATGGCTTATCGGTGTAAGTCATTTCAACAGGGAGCAGATCTCTTGAAACAAATGTCGCACAGGTACACTGTCGCTGTTGGAAGATGAATCGCTTCACGCACAGAGCTTTCTTTGCATAGAATTTTCTTTGACGTTGATGGATGCGTGCAGTGGAAAAACTTAAAAAAGTGAAGTCAGGTGGGAAAGCATTAAAGTGTAACTTTAACCTTCACCTGCGACTGCACCCAGAACACTTTTCCTCTCAGAGTTACCCTCGACTATAAGAATCTTTAAATACCGTTATTTGTCACTGAAGGCGCCGCATTATCGAGGGTCTGACTCGTTTACTGTGGTGTGTTAAAAGATGAAAGCGGCGGGGGCATACTGTGTGTGTGTGTGTGTGTGTGTGTGTGTGTGTGTGTGTGTGTGTGTGTGTGTGTGTGAGTTTGTGTCTCCCCAGCTGAAAATACTGCAGTCTTCGTCATGCCTGGCTAGCTCACAGCAGCGTGATGTAAGGGCCTATTTTTTCCTCAGCTGCTTTAAAGTGATGGAGTCCGGTTTGGCTGGGCTTTGTTTAGGGAAAGCACTAAATCAAAGAAGACAGATGTCGATTCGTCGATTGTGTGCGTGCCTGTGTGTGTCTGGAAGCTGGTGTGGCACTTAGGGCAATGCAGCACAGAAACAGTTTGAGTCCTGAGTAAATGGGGTCAAAAAGAGTCACAAGAGTCTTCTTCTTTTTTTTTTTGTTGTTTTACAGACACACTTCTTCAACGCAGTGTCCTACACACATCTAAAATATGAAGAATAGCCGTTCAGAAACATCCTTGGCCTTTTGGTGCCGGTCTTCTCCTCCATGTTCCGCTTTGTTTCCTCTAATGTCGTCGCTCCGTCTTGCTCCGTGCCAGCCACCCCACGCATTGACAGCCTTTACGCTTCCATCCAGCGGACAAAGCAGGGGAACCATATAGGGTGAGTGGCGGACAGGCCGGTTTCCGTTGATTTTAACGAGGGTTGATGGACTCTGAGGTCTGACTCACTGCGTAATGTCTTCAAGGGGGCTGAAGGACAGCGGTTTACTTCATCAGTACCACGGTTAGTATATCACAGGTCCCGTCCTTGTCAGGAAGGAATGGCCCCTTTAGTGTCCTGCTCAAAGGCACTTCAGCCAGATGCGTGTTCATGCAGAAAAACTACAAACTGCGTCATACTGATGCCTCAAGGACTTCACGGGGCAAGGGTGAAGTTTACACGTCGTGCATACACCCACCTTCACAGCACACGAGCTCCTGCAGGTTCAGACTGAGCTCTGTGTTTGCTCTAGGACTCATTTGCAGATGAAAAGTTTCATTTCCTCCGCTGCTGGATATTCTTGAGACCAGTCACCAATCAAACCAGTGATCTGTCATTCGGAAATTGTCCATCGATTATACAAATGAAGTTCAGTTTGCTCATTGCGCGGGGTACTCAGCTGTTACATAATGTGAGTCTGGAGAGAGGTTTGCAAAGTTTGAAGGAGTTTGAAAGATGCCGAGGACAAAGAAAAGTAAGATCGACGCACATTAGGGGGGAAAAGTCGGGACATTTCAGCCTCTGTTGCTTCGATTTCGACCTTTAAATCTTCCCCAACTTCATGCAACATGAAACAAGGCAAAATACTTCCAGTGTGGTATATAATTTAGGCACAATGTACCGTGTACCATAAATCCATCTAGCACTGCCAGCATGCCATCCAGTGCCATTGCTGTAGTCTATTCTGGGACTCCTGTTGCAAGTATAAATGTCTATACTCTCTACACATGGGCATGGCAGCTATTTCCTGAACACAAAGCATGACAAAGGTAAACTGCCTGCATTGACGTCACTGATTGGGGACTAGCTGAAAGTTTCAGAGAGCAGAGCCAAAGTGCTCGAAGCCAAAGCCTTATAGAGGACATACAGAGATGACATCAAGTTCTGTCTTGTGTGTCGGGTCTGTGCAGCGTGGATTAAAAAACCCCAAACTAAGAAGAAATAGGTTAAATATCCTTTCTAAGTTTGTCACAGGCTTCTTGTTGCCCTTCGTTTTAAAGCAAGTGCCACATCTGCCGTACGCCGTGAGAGCAGAGCAGAGTCAGGCGGTAACCGATGTCGTCGTATCATCTTACGGGGGAAAAGTCAAAGCGCCATTGATCAATAATTCTGATCTGAACATAGAATCTAATGACTCGCTGTAATGTGAAAGGGTCACTCGTGTACTGTTGATCCCACTGAGAATCAACACTGCAGCACTCTGCAGCTTTTCGGCCCCATATCGAGGACAAAGTACACTGTATCGTCGTTGCATGGAACAAACAATGAAGGACTATTCATCAGCCCATCTTTTATCAAACACATCTCATGTAAAGAGCCCTTTATCATCATTCCACATTTTGTCTCTGTATCTTTTCTCCCGGTTCCCGTATCCTCCATTCATCCCTACTCATTCTCTCCCCTCTCAATGTGTCTCTATTTCTACCTCTCTTTGTCTTTTTGTCTGTGGAGCAGCTTTTACCTCCCCATTGTTGCCTCCCTTTTCTTTTTGGTGGGACGCATTCACTCCCGTCTCTCCCATTCTGCTCTGGCCTCCAGCATTATAGGCTACCCAAATAAAGAAAAAGGAAAAAACACGATTTGTATTCTGGACCACGTCTGTGATGCGAGAGGAAAAAAAGGGGAGAGATGGGGGAATAAGCGATGGGTGGGGAGGCAGCGGGTGGAGGAGGGGGCTGTTAAAGTCACAGTTTGAAAGCTGGTTAAACATAAAGTCGGGTGTCTGGGGGGGCATCCGCTTGCAGATTTGTTTCTTCCTAAGGAGGGAAGTTTGACCTTGAGTGAGCATGCAATCCACTTTATATCATAATGATTCCCACTTGCTCGTAATTGGGCATTCATTTCGTAGAGTACTATTCATCCATCTAATTTTATGCATCATTACACGAGCGGTTTGTGGATTGACACACGTCTCTTTCTGCACTGCGCTTGGTTGTTTTAGGGTTGTCTAAATATAGACTCGCAGTGTATCCTCCCAGTGGGATGGTTATCCACGCATCGCAACTCAAGTGCTCATCAGTCCACTCCGCTTTTCCTCGGCGCCGGTGGCATCGTCTACATGCATCAGCGATCGCGTGAGTGAGCATCATGAGAGTGCACATGAATGCCAGTTTGGTGCCAGTATGTGCGCGTTGCCCCGTATCCCTAACCCCGGCAGTGATGCCTGGTCAGCAGCAGCAGCAGCTGACACCCGCTTGTCACTGACAGCAACTCCTGCAGTGCTGAGAAAAAAGGGAGAGAGACGAGTTGGGAGGAGGTGGAGGGAGCTCTCCATTGACCTTGCAGCAGAAAACCCCAACCGTTACAGCAGTAGTAGTAGCAGCAGCAGCAGCAGCAGCACACTCTGGACTGCTCATACACAAAAACACCCGCACACACACACACAAACACACTCTCCCTCGCAGTCACTCATGTTCATTCTGACACTCGTGAACACTCTCGCGCTTAGGACTCGCCTCGGGCCCGTTTGCAGCATCCAGAGAAAGCGAGCAGGATGGAAAATGGGTGGAAGGCAGGGGGGGTCGAGGAGGGAGTATGTACATTCATATAAGGGAAAGAAATGTGCAGTCATTCATGAAGCCGCAAAAGACAGAGACAGTGTAACTGAGTTATGGCTGCAGGGAAGGCGAGTCCTGCACACTTCTACGACAGCGCACACGTACATGCAAGTGGACAAAAATGCCTCCATGGATACAGCTTCTGTACACGTAAGGTAATGTGTCAGGCACTGCTCTATAATGCTGTCACTTCCACACAGCACGTACAAATGCACCCACAAGCCTCTTTGACAAAAAAGTCAAAGCCGCACAAGTCTTTGCTCCATAGGAGTGCAGCATAAAAAGGGAAAATTGCCTCATCAAAGCAGTGCCTGTCTCCGATCTAATGCCTCGTACTGACGATAACACGGGCTTCAGCCTGCCCGTCGCCAGATTGGATGTGACGCTGAAGTGAATGGGTCTCATGAAAGAAAGTGCAATATGGGATAAACACTGTCAGTGAGTGTTGCTTCTGCTGCTGCTTTCTTTTGTTTATCCCGCTGGATCAGATTACCGATAGAAATTTTGAATGAAAACGTCGCAGTGTTTGAACCCTTCAGATGTGTTTTATATGCGGGTCCAATCATTTTCTTTGCTGTATCTCACAGAGGTGTGCAGCCTCTCCGCTCCGCAGAGACAAAATGTTTAATTTTCAGCTCCAAGGGGGGAGTCTGTCTTCATTAATGCATACTGTGAACAAACTCTTTATTTAGATTTTAGTCAGGTATCCAGAGACATCAACCTGAATCCAGTAGAGGAATGGCACAGTCCACCACTAAAAATGAAAACCACTAGGTAGAGACGTAATTACAGTACGGGAAATACATTAAATGACTATTCTTTAAACATGCTTCATATGTTTGTTTCTGTGTAACTTTGTGCTCCGGGTACGATCACCCACGAGAAGTACGTAGACGTTTTGGACGGGAAGAAGAGGAAGTTTTCAGCGATTCCTGACAGGAAGTGGAGTTGGTGTCGTGCCAGAACCGGAGCTGGGCAAGCATGCAATGCCTCGAGTGTCACTCGGTTGCTGCTGAAGAGTACAAGTTCTGGGGAAGTGGTGTTAGAAATGAGTGAGCCTACCAGCTGCCTGGAGCTCACTCCTCGTTCTACTTGAATAAACGACCCAACGCTACATCAGCACACCTGAATCTCACATTGAATTGTTGGCGGTTTAGCTGCATTATAGATAATGGAGGCACTTGTTCCTCTTATTTTCCTCCAGACTTTTCCTCTTTTGTCTCTTTGTCCTTCTCTTTTAGTGAAGCAGAGTCATACATGTCATGCACGTCCTGTAAATCTGTCCACTTCTCAGCCCTTGTGTGTACAAGAAAGAGAAAGAGAGAGACAGAGTTTTGAAAAGTTTTGGAGCGTTTCCTTTTCGGATAATGTTTCTGCATAAAACTGAATAGCAAAGCAGGCAATAATGCAGAAATCGAGGCAGGGAAGAGAAAGCGTGTGTGATGGGATAAGGATTGCGGATTAAATTAAATGTAGAGTCAGGGAATTGGAAATGAAGGTCAGACGAAAGGGGAGTACAGTAAGAGGAGGAAGCTGATGAACGGAAGAGGAACTTCTCTGCAGCTGTCCTGGCTTTTGATCCTGAAGGGGTGGGATGTGGGATGTGGCCTGGGATGTGACATTCATACAGGATTGATGGATATTGTTCACAATGAATGCTGCTTTGCAAGGCCACAGCTACGGCTCATCTCTCCTAATCTCTGCTATTGAGATGAGCTGTCATTAACTTCACGGGGATGATAATGCAACTCCATCTGACCATCGACACTTCGTTGCTCCACATTAACTTGAGCTGTTTCAAGATAGCTGTCCTTTGCATATAGGACATCGGGCCTTTACGTCAGTTGTTCCTTTTCTCACTTGTCCTCTTCTGTTGTGATGGGGGTCAAGAAGTTTTCACTTACTTTGAAAAATCCTACTAGATGTGGAACAAGAACAGGGAACAGAATTTAAAGTGGTGCTCCAATTTTGGAAATTTCTCTTTTGGATTTGATTTTTTATGGGGGCAGTTTGCAACCCTCAGCCAGATTGTTTACAGTTAGACATGTGTAATAAACCTTGCAATGTCCTCAAAGATGTATGGTGAACTTTCCAAACTCTCATAACAGTAATGCCAAGTGGTTACAATACGCCTGCGGGATCACTTGTGTTTATTCATGCAAGTAACTATGAACCACTGGACCCAGTTGCTGACATTACATCAGTATGGATGGAAATAAACAGTTCAAAAGGAGATCAAAACAACCACAAAGTGATGGCGATTTGTAAAATGTGTCTGAATTCAGACTGTCGGGTCTGTCTGTTGTTTTTCAGGCACAAATTTCCGAAAT
Organism: Larimichthys crocea; assembly: GCF_000972845.2. NCBI lineage: Eukaryota > Metazoa > Chordata > Actinopteri > Sciaenidae > Larimichthys > Larimichthys crocea. The sequence goes on from NC_040022.1 coordinate 2,057,283, forward strand.
TTGAAGTAAGTAGATATGTCTGATTGTTGACCTTTGAAGGACTAGATATTCTGAAAAATAGGCTTGATTTTCCTCCCAAGACTGTTTTGGTATAAACTGATAAAACTCTCATGGTCATTATGTAGCACTGTGGAGCCAGCAGCCAGTTAGCTTAGCTTAGCACAAAGACTAGAAACTGGTGGAAACTGTTAGCCTGGCACATACCAGCATCTGTTTAGATCTGTGTATGTATTTGTATGAATGATAAATAGAGTAAATATTGTAGTATATGTGGTGTGTTCACTCTGTTATAAGAGTTATTTAACCTTAATATTATAAAAAAAACAGCTGAAGGAGCAGAATTTGTATAATTTAGCATAAGTGCACTGAAGTTGCACAAGACAGAACAAATTTACATTGGCTGACTGAGTAGAAGTTTAACCTCTTGATGCTGCTTTAAAACCTGCATGTACATCTATATATATATATATGTGTGTGTACCATGACTTTGTTCTTCAAAGATGAAGGCTTTAAGTGGCTTCGACAAAATAGGTCACATCATCATCCTATTTAATTTTCCTATTCTAAAAAGAACGTAGCTCTAAAATAAGAAAAGTCTCAATCCTTTTTTTGCACGCTCTCCGCTCCCATCTGACCGCGGGTTCGTTAATGATCTCATTTAAGAGGTCGCAGTTTTCTAATTGGAAGTGGGCTGACTCCTGTTGCACTGGGCTGACCTGTGCAACAGTCTAAAGTTAGTATCGACTTTTTGACCTCGCTAAAAATACTCACACTTCTGTCCTCAGAGAAAAAAAAAAAGAAACATTCTACTCTTCAAATAGCTCAAACAACCTTTGGACCTTGGTTGTCTCTTTAGAGGACAAAACAAGTACTTTGATGGAAGAACATTTGGAAGAAGGTGAGTGACTCTGAAGCGTGCATGTGTGGTTTTATGTGTGTTTGGTGATATTAGCTGCAGTGAGGAAGCTTTTTAGAGTTACAGCCACAGTTCCACTTTTCGAGTACTGCAGCTACAGCAGTTTAGCCACCATACGGCAGCACAACACCTGAGACCTTCCCATTCACTGTGATTACGAACGCATGACCGCAGCTGAGCACTGGCTGCCAGAACACTGTGCACTTCTTCAATCCCATCACTTATTCAAATATTAGCTATACCTCAACATCTGATTTTCTTTTCTGTTCCAGTAGGTGCTGTTCACGTCACGCTCCTAATTCCTTATTAGCAGGTAGCGGTGGTGACACCCACAAACAAGGACTTCTGCACACAGCCGCACACGCTGTTATAAGCCCCAAACCGGCGGTGTTGGGCACGTTTTTCACTGATCATACCACACATCAGCAAGACCATCAAACGCTTCTCCAGATGCCAGCCGCCCCTCGCAACATCTGTCCTTGACCTTGGCAATTAAGACTTGACTGTCTGAGCTCATTAAGATGTTATTTTTTAAAGTGTGTGTGTGTATTGTATAAATGTGATTGGGTGTTTGGTGGGAGGGTAGAAATTCATGTCAGCCTGGCCTGCCCTACATTAGCACACAGTTTGTCTGTGCGTGCACCTGTATACGTGTATTTTTATCAGTCTGCATCTGTTAGACAAGGTTCAGTGACCTGTGCTGCTGCGCAACATCATAAATTATGTTTGTTTTCAACCTGGATGACTTTGCATGCAAGCCTGATCAGCGAATGAGGGAATAAAGTACCGTACGCGCGCTTAAAATGAACACTGATTGCCACCAGACATCCACTTTCGTTTCTTAAAACTCAGCAAAAAAAAAAGTGAGACGTCTCCTTCTTTATTCCCTTTTATCAAAAATCTGTTTTAATTAATGCCTTTTCACGAGCGCCCTGAACGCTGGGTTAGCTGTGCTTTTCATGTTAAAATCAGCACAAATGCAAATTGTCTGCGAGAGACCTCTGCGCCACGGCTGGGAACGCTGTTTTAATTATCCAGACAGCCTCGTAAGTGGCAGAAAAAAAGGCGGTGACGAGGTGACCATATGCTCAGCTTATCTTACAGTTTCATATCAGCTCACGGCTGGTGGATGACGTGAAGAAACGGGAGCAAAAGATTAACCCTAACAACAGATTTATAGTAAACTGAAGAAAATAGAGAATGGAGAGATGGAAGATTCAAAGGGCACATCTTTCCATGGATGTTTGCCCACGTAAGCGCCATGTTTCCTTCTTACTACTCACAATTAACCGACCCTATCCTGACACTCTCTCACCTACGATAACAAGCCCACACAAACAACCACCCCTCTCATCTTTCCCAGTAAAATGGCATTTCCCTATCCAGTCCACCCACTGACAGGCTTCCATCCCACTCACTCACATTCATAGTCAAGTCTCCACACAACAGTGAACAGCAGTGGAGAGAAACCAGAGGGCAATTGGCAATGTAGGATAAAGGATAGGCTTCCCAGCAAAACACACAAACACAACACACACATGAATGCCTACACGCAATCACCACCCAACCACCAGCAGTGTTTGTCAATGTGCGGTTTCATGTCAAGTTTGAATACTGGTCTGCACGATGCACAGCTGGAGATGTTATGTCGCAGATATTACAGATGTTCATTTGTTTGTGTTTGTGCCTCAGGTGTACTTTGTGTTTAGTGCTAATTAGCATATGTTGAACAAAGACCAAGCAGCAACCTCTGCGGCTGTGAAGTGAAACCACTGCAGAAGTGCTAAAAACTGCAGCTCCTTCAAACGTCCACTTGAGGCAGTCTCCATAAGTCCCCATGTTCAAATGTCCAACTTCACAGCAGAAATAAACATGTTTACAGCCTGGTACAAAAGATGATTTTGGTCTCTATAGCTAATTTGCCGTTTGTGACAACTGTACTGAAGGTGAATTTTTATATAACTCATCTGTTCAAATTATATTAAGGCTTAAAGTTATGCGGAATTAACAATGTGGCTGCTCTGATTGACTGGTTGGTGCCGTTACAGATGGCTTGTTTGACACCAGAAGCAGCACTGCCAATAACGCCTTATCATTTCAGAATGCTGCAGGTTAAAGCCTTGTTTTACATTAATTAATCAGTTAAGGCTTTTGCCCTACATTACACCTAATTATATTTTAAATTATTTTTACATTTTTGAATGATTTTTAATTTGTAGCGACATCAGGGCAGCGATCTTACATGCCCCCTTTAATGATAATTATTAAGTGAGCCACACACTTTAGCACAACCTTTTTGCAACAAACCATTGAAGCAAGCCTTCTTTGGGTCATTCACCTCACAATAGATTAAATTATGAGCCGTTAAGTGGCGGTATGCACAAAAGAACAGTCCGTCACCCCTTACATGTAACTTACAACAAACCTATAATGTAAAACTCTGTTTCGTTTTTCAGTGTTTGCACCTCCTTTTGCAAAGTCATGACAATTTTCATATGAAGCTGCTCTGTTCAGCAGATGTGCTGACTGTCTGAAACCCTGACTAAACACAACATGGAAATACAAGAGTGGATAATGTGTTGGTGTGAAAGACTGTCTTGATTCATGAACTGTGACAGAAACACAGATGCACACTTCTTCTTCTTTTTTTATCTCATCTCAACAGCACAGAACAGAATAGCCACCTCAAACCAGCGCTTAGAGCCAATACCATAGAGATCACACTCGCTCAGTCTAATTGCTGTGGTACTTTACTGACTACCTTTCTCAGTCCACCTCTCTTCTCTGACAACAGTCTTGAGATTTCTCCTACACTTTCCTAAACACACCAGCAGCAGTGCTGCACAGCTCCACACACACACCCACCTCCACCTGTCTGTACCATTTTCTTGTCTACCTTGCCTAGTTCATATATATATACAGTATTCTCTCTCTCACACAGATAAAAGTCCCAGACCCAAACTGCACCGGGAGGTCTCCTCCCCCAGGAGCATTATTTCACACCTGGGTATTTCACACTCCACAGAGCTCCATGCTCATTAAATCACTGAATTTCCCGTGGAATAAGGAGATGATATGCTACCATGCATCTCGTCTGACTTTTATATCTAATGGAGAAGTGGTGATAAAGTTTATTAGGATGTATGATGTGTGGGTTTAAGGGTGGAGAGAGATAATGCAAGAGGCAGGAGAGGCAGCCCAGAGGGGTGCACGGATGGTTAAAGCCTGCATGTAAAGTATCCTGCTAGTTGGAAACAAGAGGATTTTTTTTTAAATAAGGGCTACTTATGCATGAGCTACGAATAAAATTACTCTTTCTTTCTCTGCCTCTGTCTTATCTCTGTCTTTACAAAATGAAACTTTAAGGGGTCTGACACAGCATTTTTCTCTAAAACTTAGTAGCTCCATTTTCTTATCTACAAAACGTTCATGTGGTGTACCTCAAGGGTTTATTCTGGGTCCTATTCTTTTCTATATTTAACTCCTTTCCCTTGGCCAATAGAATGTTTCGTGTATATGCAGATGACACCCAGTTATATCTTTCTGTCAACCTGACAGATTCTTGTAGTTTGATTGCTCTAAGTGACTGCTTTCAGGATGTTATGTCTCCAGTTTAATATGGACAATATTCAGATATATTCTCCTCACCTATCCAGACTTCTAACACTATCTTCTGGAAATTTGGGACTATTTTTGATTCAAATCTAAACTTTAACAGCCAAGTACAAGGGGGATTTTTCTGCATTGATTACTTTAACAGCCAAGTACAAGGGGGATTTTTCTGCATTGATTTTACCATTTAAGAAATGTCTCTAAAGTGAAAGTCTTTCTGTCTGCTGTTGACCCAGAGTCACCCTGTCCAGATCAAGACAATCATCATCAATTGGTACCCAATGCAGCTGCTCGGGTTTTATCTGGAATTACGAGAAAAATACAGATTTTATTGTCCCATCATTGGCTTTCAATGGCTTTCAGAATACAGTTCCAAATTCTATTACTCACTTATAAGGCATTAAATGGATTGGCTCCAAGCTATATATTTGACCTACAAAGCCCATTCGTACCAGGGCACCCACTTATATCAGCAGAAAAAGCTCTTCTTGCTGTTACTAAAACTAGATTGGAAATGGAGGGTGACTGTGCTATTGGCTGGCTCCAGAATAAGTCAGTCTCCGTGGTCCTTATGTTCAAATGTCCAACTCCACAAGCAGAAGTAACATGTTTACAACCGAAAAAAAGATGTTTTGGTCTCTATAGCTAATTTGCCCTTTGTGACACACTGTACTGAGGGTGAATTTTTATATAACTCATCTGTTCAAATTATATTAATGCTTAAAGTTTTGCAGAATTAACAATGTGGCTGCTTGATTGACTGGTTGGTGCCGTTACAGATGGCTTGTTTGAGCCCGAAAGCCGCACTGCCAATAAGCCGTTATCATTTCAGAATGCTGCAGGTTAAAGCCTGGTTACTTTATTAATCAGTTAAGGCTTTGCCCTACATTACACCTAATATATTTTAAATTATAATTTGAATGATTTAATTAGGACATCAGGGCGCGACTACATGCCCCCTTAATGAAAATAAGTGAGCCACCACCCTTTAGCACAATTTTTGCAACAAACCAGTAAGCAAGCCTTCTTTGGGTCCTTCACCTCACAATAGATAAATTATGAGCCGTTAAGTGGCGTATGCACAAAAGAACAGTCCGTCACCCCTTACATGTAACTTACAAACAAACCTATAATGTAAAACTCTGTTTTGTTTGCACCTCCTTTTGCAACGTCATGACAATTTTCATATGAAGCGTTCTGTTCAGCAGATGTGCCGACTGTCTGAAACCCTGACTAAACACCCATGGTATACAAGAGTGGATAATGTTTGGTGTGAAGCACTGTCTTGATTCATGAACTGTGACAAAACACAGATGCACACTTCTTTTTTTTTTATCTCATCTAACAGCACAGACAGAACAGCCACCTCAAACCAGCCTTAGAGCCAATACCATAGAGTCACACACGCTCAGTCTAATTGCTGTGGTACTTTACTGACTACCTTTTCACAGTCCACCTCTCTTCTCTGACAACAGTCTTGAGATTTCTCCTACACTTTCCTAAAACACCCAGCAGCATGCTGCCACGCTCCACACACACACCCCCCTCCACCTGTCTGTACCATTTTCTTGTCTACCTTGCCTGTTCATATATATATACCGTATTCTCTCTCTCACACAGATAAAAGTCCCCGACCCAAACTGCACCGGGAGGTCTCCTCCCCCAGGAGCATTATTTCACACCGTATTTCACACTCCACAGAGCTCCATGCTCATTAAATCACTGAATTTCCCGTGGAATAAGGAGATGATATGCTACCCGCATCTCGTCTGACTTTATATCTAATGGAGAAGTGGTGATAAAGTTTATTAGAGTATGATGTGTGGGTTTAGGGTGGAGAGAGAATGCAAGAGGCAGGAGAGCAGCCCAGAGGGGTGCACGGATGGTTAAAGCCTGCATGTAAAGTATCCTGCTAGTTGGAACAAGAGGATTTTTTTTAAATAAGGGCTACTTATGCATGAGCTACGAATAAAATTACTCTTTCTTTCTCTGCCTCTGTCTTATCTCTGTCTTTACAAAATGAAACTTTAAGGAGTCTGACACAGCAGTTTTATCTGAAACTTAGTAGCTCTATTTCTTATCTACAAAACGTTCATGTGGTGTACCTCAAGGTTTATTCTGGGTCCTATTCTTTTCTATATTTAACTCTTTCCCTTGGCCAATAGAATGTTTCGTGTATATGCAGATGACACCCAGTTATATCTTTCTGTCAAGCCTGACAGATTCTTGTGTTGATGCTCTAAGTGACTGCTTTCAGGATGTTTTGTCTCCAGTTTAATATGGACAATATTCAATATATTCTCCTCACCTATCCGACTTCTAACACTATCTTCTGGAATTTGGGACTATTTTTGATTCAAATCTAAACTTTAACAGCCAAGTACAAGGGGGATTTTTCTGCATTGATTTCACCATTTGAGAAATGTCTCTAAAGTGAAAGTCTTTCTGTCTGCTGTTGACCCATAGTCACCCTGTCCAGATCAAGCAATCATCATCAATTGGTACCCAATGCAGTGCTCGGGTTTTATGGACT